>NC_141239.1:1785000-1897500 GCF_054856555.1 Leptonotus elevatus | reverse complement strand
CCGATACCACTAGTACTTTTGATACATAAAATGTACCCCCACAAAACAATGATTATTTTAAAGAAAGACCACATAAATAGCATTTTCCTTAAAATTGCATGAAATGAATGGCAATTTCTTCTCATTTTTCTAATTTCTAGTTCCTGATTGTAAAATGGCCACCAAAGTGTCAGGCCCCATCGTGAGTACCCATCCATCCATTTTCTTAAGCGCTTGTCCTCACAGGGGTCGCGGGGGCGCTGGAGCCTATCGTCGTGAGTACCGATACCTTGAAATATGGCTAAGCATTGACCCGATACCGGACTTGGCCGTCCCGAGTTCATGCTCGTCAAACTTGGCTGCAACAATTTTTTTTGCTCTAATCAACCAATCAGAGAATGACAAAAAATAATAATAATAATACTGATTATTTTATGAGCCATCTAGCTGGCTCTGTGAAGAAAATGTCAAATCTGATTGGGTAACTCATTCACTCGCAGCCATTTTCCCTGAAGCAACCCCCCTTCGCTCCCGGCTGTGTGCCTGGATTTTGACTGATTTGGATTTTTTTTTTTATTGGTATCCGTTTCCGTTTTGCAGCAATTAGCATTAGAATATAGCTAGGTTGAATCATTATTCACAAATCTGTTGAAAACACTGAAGAAAATATTAATTTTTGATCTCTTATACTCTGCTGCTACCTGCTGGCTGTCTTTGCAATTACTGCCATTGCTTTAAGCGACCTCTGCAGGTCAGAGGCTGCATCAAAGCCATCTGTATGCTCTAGCATAAAAATAAAAAATAAACGTTAAAATATGTTTTAAAATAGAACGTTTTTATACGTCTTTGGGAGCAAATGAGTTAGAGAAACAGTCTCATTGCTAGTCTGAATTACATCAGCCGGCAAAACTAATTCTGATGGCCCTGGAAAGATGCGGTTGACATGGCAACACAACGGGGGTGAATTCTGATTGGACAAAAAAAGAATAATCACGTCATACAATGACAATAAATGAATGTTGCTTAGTTTGAAGCTAAACTCTGAAGAAAAAAAGAAATCAGCGCTAAACTATCACATTGAGATTCTTTAAAAAATATAATAATAATAATACAAAATGGAAAAAGTTCTCCCTTATGCAAGCAGGTGGCACCTCTTCCTGATTCTAAATCAGTTTTAACATCAACTTAACATTCATTTGTGCATAAAAACTCATTCCCTCCCAGCTATTTTCACTGAAGCAACCCCCTTCGCTCCCGGCTTTTTTTCCTGGATTTTGACTGATTTTGCAAGGCCCACGGAATATTCTGTTTTATCCTTATAAAAACATGGAAACTACCAAAAGAAAGATTAGAGTCTCTTCTTTCATCAGGAAAAAAAAAGTATGTTTTTTCGATCTGTTTCCGTTTTGCAGCAATTAGCATTTTCAAGTGTCATCATTATTCACAAATCTTTGAGATTCTTTAAAAAAAAAATAATAATAATAATACAAAATGGAAAAAGTTCTCCCCTTATGCAAGCAGGTGGCACCTCTTCCTGACCCGCTACTTAAGCGAGCTCCCAATTGTGTTGCCGCGCCTTTAATAGAGGAGGCGAGGTTATCAACCGAAAAGGAAGCGGCAACCTTTTCTCAATTCAATCCGAGTGTTGACGCTAACAGCGAATTCATTATAAGTTCTTGCCACAAGAAACTTCCCTATCAGACCCGAGCAGCCGGGAGGGAGGGAGGGAGGGAGGGAGGGGGGCGGGGGGAGGGGGGGGAGGAGAAAGCCAAAAGCAGCCGGAAGGCAAAAAAGGCCGACCTGAGGTCACGTCGGAGAAAATCACAACCGCAAATTCCATTCAAGTAAGCAAAAATGTCGACTGCGACAAAAAGGACTGAAATCCAGAAAAAGCTCACAACAGGTAAACGTTCGTGACGTGTTGCGCTTCACATCATCAGACGGCAGAAAAAGCAAAAAAAAGAAAAGAAGATCGCCGTCTTCACGTTCGCTTGAAATGTTGAGCCAAACGATGCCGGCAAGAAGATCATTAAATCCAATTTAGCAAGCGACCTCTGACGGGAGCGCAAGGTCATGCGCAGTGACGTCATTGTGTGTGCGTGAAGCCTGGACGCGAGGTGTGTGTGTGTGTGTTGTGTGTTGTGTGTGTGTGTTGTGTGTGTCTTTGCCCTTCATCCATGCGTGAACCCTCATCGCCATCCGGCAATCGAGCAGCAGCAATCGTCCGCGCTTCCCTCAAGGTCAAACGTTGTCAGCATCTCGCCAATCAAATGGAATCGTCTTCATCCACATTTGGAGCTCACAAAAAAAAAAAAATGGCCCCTTTGGACTTTGAATTGTTGTCAAATTTAAGTTTCTAAGCCTGCATACACATATCTAGTGCCGTCACTGTCGACTATTTTTTAGAACCGATTAATCTACGGATTATTCAATCGATTAATCACATTCATTTTAATTTTGCATTTGAAGTTATTACAACAGTTATTACTGATTAGTAACCAGTGGTTTGTGTTTATTTTGTACTTCATATTTGTATAATGATAAAAAAAAAAAAAAGGGTGATTGATGTACTATGTTTCCGGTTTGGTTATTATTTCTGAAGTAAAAACAGATGTTTGCAATTGTCTTATTTTGATTACAAAATCGGTGAATAATTACTGTTGATATGCTCAAATCAGAGGATTTGGACAATTTTAAATCAAAAAACATTCGCTTGATTATTAACTAATTTGCTGCCAAAAATTTATAAATATTAGGGGTGTGCCCAAAAATCGATTCTCATAAGAATCGTGATTCTCATTTAGTACGATTCAGAATCGATTTTAAATATCTTAAAATCGATTTTATACTTACTTGCCTTTGTCTGTGTGTGCCTTTATTTGGAGCGCTGTTCATGTTATACACGATTTGGCCACTGAGGGGCAGTGTGGTTCCACGCGGTCTGATACACTGTTAAGTTGTAGCCACATTAGAGAGCAGAAAGAAAAAGTCACGATCAAGTTATTCCGATAAAAGTTTGTTTTTTTTGCAGCGTGGAGCCGTTCTTTTGAGTGATAAAAGTGCCGCGAGTAGCGCGCTAATTAGCATTAGCGAGTCAGACTGGAGTAGATCATTACGATTCCTTGCACATCTATAGATTGAAGCGAAAATCATTGTCAATGAAATCATGTTGAATCAAAAAGCGTTCTTAATCGAAAATCGATTCTGAATCGAATCGCAGGCCCAAAAATTGGAATCGAATCGAATCGTGAGACATTCAAAGATTCCCACTCCTAATAAACACGTTCTATTTTAAATATCACCATGCTCCCAAAGACGTATTTATATGTTTTTAATGTGTATATATATATATATATATATATATATATATATATATATATATATTCTATAGCACGCAGAAGGCTTTGATGAAGCCTCTGAACTGAAGAGAATGCTTGAAGCACTGGTAGATATGACAAAAATGGCTGGCCCAAAAATGGCCAGCAGGTGGCAGCAAAGTATAAAAGATCAACCAGGGCCATGTTGCAAAAAGCTCTTCTCCCCACAGTTTTAAATAGATTCATGAATAATGATGAAACTTAGTTGTAATCTTGTGCTAATTGCTGCAAAACGGAAACAGATAGACATATACTTTTTTTTTCCTGATGAAAGAAGAGCCTCTAATCTTTCTTTTGGTAGGTCCCGTGTTTTTATAGCAGTAAGACACAATATTCCGTGGGCCTTGCAAAATCAGTCAAAATCCAGTGAAACAGCCAATTTCTCGATTAATCGGTTAATTTTGACAGCTCTCCATACTTTTTCTTCCTTTTTTAAACATGTACATTCCAAACTATTTAAATGAGAACCTCTGAGAGAAAACCAATTCACCACCTAAAAAAAAAAAAAAAAGCGTGGACATATCAAAAACTGGAGTTGCAAGTGACAAAAACAAACAGACCCCAAAAAAACAGGCTGAGGAAAACAATCGTCTCGGGTGAGTTTTTTTTTCCATCTCTCTTCTATTATTTGTCCCAAGGAAAATAAAAGCGTCCCGATAAGCTGCGGAAAGCCAGCGCAGAAGATGAAAAACACATAAAGATGTCTTCCGTGGGAATTGGAAAAACTCCCGCAGCAGCAGCAGCAGAAGGCCGAAAAAGGGTCCGACTCGCGCGGAGCGTCCTGTTGCGGACCCGATCGCAAACTCTCGCTTGCGGTTCAAGAAATGATCACTTCAGTGAGGAAACGGAGCGAAGCGGCTCACCCGAACCCGAGCGCAAAATCAGATGAGAAAAGACGACAGAAAACGAACAGCGGGTTAGAAATTGTCACTGAATAGCAACAGTGAAAAATAAATAGAGACGACGGAGAAGAAGATTGAATTCATGGAAAAAAATATCAAGGCCTTGTCGTTTTTTTCTTTTTAAAGACAATAAAGTTTGTATTGAACTTTTTTTTCCTTCGTTGCTTGTCTCCGTTCTCAAACGCTAAACGTGTGAAACAACATCCAGATGACAAACGGGCGCTACTTCCGCTAGCGTCTTTCTTATGCATGCACAGTCTCACTGGGGTCACCATAAGGACAACGAGGCACTCTAAAGCGGCCACGTCGGTCCAAAGCGCTGTCCACATGTTCTGGTTTTTTTGTGCGCAAATTCGCTTGGACCTGGTAGTAATCAATAACATGAATCGTTTTTCTTCGATTATTGCGTTCGACACATCGAGAGAAGCCAAAATTAAAAACATGTCAACATCAGCAGCTTTTCTTTCTCCTTTTTTTTCTGTTTTGTTTTTCTTCTTCAGGCCAGTCAGCATGCCATCCCAACGCAGGGTTATTATAGTTTGGGAATTTTCATTTCAGTTCCTTTTTATTTCATTTTCAAAGAGGATTAGGGCCAGTGAAGAGAATAAAGTTTGGCAGGATTGTCGCTTTAATCTCAGAATTCTGACTTTAAAATGAGAATTCTGACTTTTTTCCTCAGAATTCTCCCTTTAAAGTCTAAATTCTGAGATTAAAATGAGAAATCTGACTTTAAAATGAGAATTCTGACTTTAAAATGAGAATTCTGACTTTAAAATGAGAATTCTGACTTTTTTCCTCAGAATTCTCCCTTTAAAGTCTAAATTCTGAGATTAAAATGAGAAATCTGACTTTAAAATGAGAATTCTGACTTTAAAATCAGAATTCCGACTTTAAAATGAGAATTCTGACTTTTTTCCTCAGAATTCTCCCTTTAAAGTCTAAATTCTGAGATTAAAATGAGAAATCTGACTTTAAAATGAGAATTCTGACTTTAAAATGAGAATTCTGACTTTAAAATGAGAATTCTGACTTTTTTCCTCAGAATTCTCCCTTTAAAGTCTAAATTCTGAGATTAAAATGAGAAATCTGACTTTAAAATGAGAATTCTGACTTTAAAATCAGAATTCCGACTTTAAAATGAGAATTCTGACTTTTTTTCCTCAGAATTCTGACTTTAAAGTCAGAATAATAGTAGCACTAATAAACTGAGAATTTTGAGATTCAAGTCAGAATTCTCACTTTAAAGTCTAAATTCTGAGATTCAAATGAGAAATCTGACAATAAATCTGAATTCTGACTTTAAAGTGAACATTTTGAGATTAAAGTGAGAATTCTCACTAGTCCAAATTCTGAGATTAAAGACAGAATTATCCCTTTAAAGTCAGAATTCTGAGAAGAAAGTCAAAATCCTGTCAAACTTTTTTTCTTTCTCGTCACTGGCCCTCATCTTCTTCCGTAGTTTTGAGTTTTGTTTTTTAAATGTAGTTATTTTTAATTGATTTTCAAGGTGCTTCTGTTAAGTTTTTATTCATTGTTTTTAGCAGTTCATTTTAGTATTATTTTTCGTTTAAAAAAAATGTGTATTACTTGTGCGCAACATTTAAAGGATCTTTGTGCAGTTTGTCACTTTTTTTACTCGCAACTGCCACCCCTGGCCCAAAGCGTAACTGCAGCATCTGTGTCAGGCTCGTTCATGATGCGCGTGCGGGGGTGCGTGCAGTCGTTTTTTCATTAGTTTCCGTTAACCAAAACAACCTTTTTCCTAATGAGAGTACATTAGCGTTAATTTCGTCAACAAAAACTCAACAAAAATATTTTCGTCAACACACATTTTCCACCGGAATAAAACCTTCATTAATAAACAATAACCGGGACTAAATCAGTATGCATTTTCGTCGACTATTAAAGACGAGACGAAAATGTACTTCACTTAAATAATAATAATAATAATAATAATAATAATAATAATAATAATAATAATCTGGTGACCTGTTGCCTTCAAATCTGCACATGGAAAAAAAAAGAAAGAAGTAAATTATAGTTATAATGTAACATTAATCCAACGGCTGTAACGTTCCAACAATAACGCTAATCCGACCGCTAACTAATGCAAGCTAATTAACTAGCATGAATAGTAGCCACTGTAATTGTGTGTGAAGTTGTTTTTACGTCAAAAAGATGGTAGAACATTTTATGTGAAAAGTTCAACATTATCTGCTGACAAAACATGTACAGGCATAAAATAGTTGTCCTGACAACAAATAGACAAAAACGTTGACCTCAGTGGCCAAATCGAGTACAACATGAGTAGCGCTCCCAATAAAGGCACACACAGACAAAAGCAAGTAAGTATAAAATAATTGAAATAAAATCGATTTTGGGATATTTAAAATCGATTCTGAATCGTACTAAATGAGAATCGCGATTATTATGAGAATCGATTTTTGGGCACACCCCTAATATTTATTGTACATTTTTGGCAGCAAATGAGTTCATAATCAAGGAAACGTTTGGAGCCATTTTTTTAATTTCAAATTGTCCAAATCCTCTGATTTGAGCATATCAACAGTAATTGTTCACTGATTTTTGAAGTTATTGATGAAAGAAGACTGCTTACCTTCTTTGTAATAATATAATCGGCCATTTGGCCCAATTGGCCGATTGTTTTGGCCGATATTTGAAGGGCAATAATCGGCCGATTCATCGGTCGGGCCCGACTCTCGATCATGGATTTCTGACTGTGCAGGTGTACCTAATGAAGTGTCCGCGTCAGCTTCCTCCTTATTGATGTGATATTCTGGAAAAAAAAATTTAACCCCCAACCCTGCTGTTCCATTGTGTCTTCCGTCTTTCCCGCCATTATCAGTCCTCCCCGAGACGGCACAAGAACACCTGCAGCCTCAACCCTCGTCTTTTTTCACATTTCATTCAGGCTTTAAGCAGCCGACAAAAATAATGCATACTTTCTGCACATATGGTCGCTGGTCGCACACCAACAAAACTTTCAAAACAAAACAAAAGCTCCTCCCAATATTCTTGAACCATTCCTGCATAAAAAAATAAAAATGTTACAAGAATAATTTTGAAAACAAAGTGCCCCTTTTTTCAAGAATATAGTCCTATTCCCCCCCCCCCCCCCCAGAATAAAGGTGCCTTTTCCAGAGTAAAAGGTGCAATACAATCCATTTTCCGAACCTCTTATTCATCACGAGGGTCGCGGGGGTGCTGGAGCCTATCCCAGCTGGCTTCGGGGCAGTCGGCGGGGGTACGTACTTTTAAAATTGACTTTCAAATGACTTTCTTCCCTCGTTTAAGATTTGATATTTTATCTATCGCGATATTACGACATTGTTCTTGTTCGTTACAATTGTTTTCTCTAAAATACAATTTTGTTATCGCTAGGTTACAACTTTTCCCCCCCCCAAAAACAGCAAACTGTTTAATCCTATGGCACACAGGGGAACACATGGTAGTTAGGATTATGAGGGGGGGCCTTGGAAAAAAAATAATAAATTTAAAAAAAAGAAAGAAAAAAAAAAAAAAGAAGAAAAAAAATGTATATATTAAAAAAAAAAAAAAAAAAAAACTGTCTGATTTGTGTGTGTGTTTTTTTTCAATCTTGTTTTGACTTCACCAAGAGGAGGAAAAACTGGCAACGGCGATAAAGTTCGAACTCCAAACAAGTTAATGAGGAACAGGAAATAATGAGCTGATTGCAACGATTAGGGGCGTGGCTTATTCGGCTGCAAATTTCACATTTGCATCAATTGCACGGTTCGGCTCGGGATTTATTGCGCAATGAAACACGAAGTGGCTGCTGCTGCTGCTTACGAGTCGACTCGGAGGTCAACGGGTTCAACATTAGAAAATGCCCAGGAAATGATCAGCCATTCTTTGGTTTAATGGTTTAAAAAAAAAAAAAAAAAAGGGGGCGGCGATAGAGGAAGAGGAAGAAGTGCCTGGCGAGAGGAAATCAGGAGGAAAGGCAGAAACGCCAGCTACGCTATAATTGGAAGTGCAGACAGACGGACGGATGGACGGACGGACAGACGGACGGACGGACGGACGGACTGTAGAGAAAGAAAGAGCAAAGACCACGCGTGCAAACTTGTTGTCCGTAGACACAACGTGGCACCGCGCATGATCATGAGGGATGGGCGGGGATGACGAGGAAGGATCACGTCTCGCTCTCATACGTTGCTACTGAAATGTCAATCAAATCACCTTTCCCCATTGAAATGAATGGAAACGCCATTAATCAGGTCCAGCAGCCTCTACCAAAAATATAAAAAACCGTTAGTAATAATATCACTATTAAATAACATTGTGTACACGATGACCTATTTTCATGCTCAGCGCAAATCATCTGGCGCATTACACCACCTGCACCACAACTTAGACCAGCTGGCTTTCTAATACTCGTCTACTTTTCTGTCACCAAATTGTCAGGTGGGCCCAGAGACGTGTCATGAAAAATGTCGGAATGTGTGGTTCGCCAAGTTTCTAAACAAGATCAACTAGACTTGCCCCGGCAAACGAAGACGTGGCCCCAGTTTGTGCGACTTGGCCACTGGGGGGCAGTACAAACAAACCAAGAAGACTTTCACAACTACTGTAAATTGCAGTATTCACCTCCATCGCGGCTTCACAGTCCGACCATTTGACAGATTTTTTATTTATTTTTGGTCTAGATAGAATGCAATGTTGTAGTGTAATTCCACTTTTGGCCACTAGGCAACAGAACAGTATCTTGTATAACGCTGTAAATTTGAAAGAAGTGTCAGCCTCATTTTTGCTGAGGAGATTATCGAAAGTTTCCGTCTTTTTCAGTCCCACCTTTAAAGAAAAAGTCAACCTTAAACATTTCTTGGCAATAATGTGACCTCACGAGTCGAAACACGACATTCGAAATCCATCTCAGGGGGCGGCCATTTTGCCACTTGCTGTCGACTGAAGATGACATCACAGTTGCTCAGGGCTCATTTTACAGCCAATCGCAGCTCGCCTGTTTTCTGAAAGCTGAGCTGTGATTGGTTGTTAACTGAGACCTGAGCAACTGTGATGTCATCTTCAGTCGACAGCAAGTGGCAAAATGGCCGCCTTCTGTTATTTTTTAAAAAACGGCTGGATTTTGCTGCTTAACTCATATATTTACTTATATTACATATTATTGAGATGTTCACAATGACACAATACTGAAATCCTTCCGCACTTGATTCTGGTTAATATGTTGAAATAGACGTCAGTAGTGCGCGTTCAAGTGTTTCACTCGCGTCTACAAGAGCATTTCAATTCCGGAATTCTGTGCTTGAGTGTCCGTGCAAGTCAAGTTACCGCACGCGGCGTTGCCAAGCAAAGCTATATGCGTCCCGCGCGACGCTAGCAAGCCCGTCTGCGCGCCTTCAGCCGCAGTCGCGCAAGCTATGCGGTCTGCTAACTCCAATAATGTCGTTAGTTATGCGGCGGCGGCCTCGTGTGAAATGTGGCGTGCGCGAAAGGAGGCTCGTTTGCACGCAACGCTTTAGGATGAAGTCATTGGGAAATAAATAATAAAACATGACTTGAATGTTTTACGTTTGGGAAAAAAAAAATCTCATGGTACGCTAGCAAAGGGGGGGAAAAAAGTGGATTTACAGGTTCATTATGTATCTTCTGCCATCTAGTGGAAGAGCATGTAAGTGTTCTGTCTGTCACTATACGTCGTTGGCATAGAATACGGATCGTCAGACAAACATTCATTAATTGTAGGAAACGAATCATTTTCTGCAGTACTTGATGAGCTCTCACTTTCTTACCGTTCTAATAATAGATTTTAAAACAGCAGCAGCAAAATTAGAAAAAAAAAAAAAAGAATACAATTATAGATGCTATGAAACACTTTTTCTTGTACAATGTTTGCAATAACTTTTTGCGTTGCTATTAATGCCAAGCTAAGAATTAGACATACATACATTTAACTGCAATTCATCGAAATTCAATTACAATTTCAATTATTACACTCCACAATTATAAAATCGGCATAATCGTAAACAAAAAAATTAACATTATATTACATGAAAAATATACAAATTTTGAGTTTTTATTTTAAAATGACAAATTTAATAAATCATGTTTGGTCCAAAAAGGAACTTACGAAATGATTGTGTTCCAAAGAAATGCATTTGTCTTTTTACATGTTTTTAACATGTTCTTGTTTTGTACCAAAAAAACAAACGATTGTCCTAATCGTGATTTCAATTATTACCAAATTTATCTTGATGAATATTTTCTTTCTAATGCAGCAGCCCCACTGCTTAACACATGTTGACCTACAGCAGGGGTCACCGACCTTTTCAAAACTTTCTGGTACTGACAAATGCAAAAGGCCTACCAGTTTCATACACACTTCTGAAATAACTCATTTGCTCAAATTGCTTTAACTAAGTGAAGACACTCATCATGTTAATGAATTTCTTACAATGAATGCAAAGAATTCAACAAGGTGGTCCTATCACTGGTGAGCTATTTTTAGAACATGCCCGCCGTCGACTCCTGTGGTATTTTGGGGGTGACCCGGAGCCCGCCGGCGCCATGTTGGTGACCCATGAACGACGGCAAATTTAAAATGAACCCTCCTCATCAATTTATCTCTATGTGGTCCTCGCTCGAAAAAAGTTTCGGGAGAAGGAGTAAGTCACCCTTTTAGATGCGCACACACATGTTTTTGTCAGTGCGTGCGTGTGCGTGTGCGTGTGCGTGTTCTTACCCAGGACTGATCGGCGGTCCCTGATGCCTCCTCATCTGCCCAGCTGCGAAAGTATTTTCTGTCGTCCGTCTCCCCCCCTCCCCCCCCTCCCTCACCGTCGCCCCCTCTCACTCTGGGAGTCTGGCATCGGCACCTGCCACTCAACCCCCCCTCCCCTCCCCCCCCCCTCTGTCCGCCTTCAATCCCTCCCTCCCCGGCAGGATGGTCCGTACACGCCTCCCCCCCCTTTCACTCCCGGTCGGTTATCTCGTCCGCCGATGGAATCGAAAATGTCGGCATTCTTCACAAGGACGCGGAGGGAGGGGGGCGAGGGCGCGTGCGAGATTGGTCCTGTCCTTGAAGGAGGCGCATGTCCGCAGGTCAAGGTGCCCTCGGGCTCCTCCTGCAGCTCCGGGTCCGAGGTCGTGTGAGAGGCGATGCAGGATGTGCCGGCCGCCTCTGCCCGCTTCGGTATGAGAGCCTCTCTCGTTTAGTATGCTTTTCATCACTCCCTCTCTCTCTCTCTCTCTCTCTCTCTCGCTCGCTCGCTCGCTCTTTCTCGCAAATCCCCCTCCCCTTCCGCTCCTTCACCCTTTCAGTCACTGTCGATCTGCTGCCGCTGCTGTTGTTCGGACTCACAAATCGCAAGGAGGGGGGCTCGGCAAACAGTCAATCTGGAGGGAAAAATCACAAACTGATTAGGAGTGTTAGGGAAATAAAAACAAGAGGGAATGACATTTTTCACACAAAATATTTTTTTATATATATATATATATATATATTTTTTTTTTTATTTTTATTTTATAAATATATGACTTGTCCGTGCACTTTTTTTTTTTTTTTTTATCTTGAAAAGATCAGTAACTTTTTGGGCCCGGAAAGGGGACATTGCCGTAGATCAGTAACATTTTTACACAAAGTACCATTAAAAAAAAAAAAAAAAAAAAAAAAAAAAGGAGGGGTGTCAAAATGAGTGTGTTAATTTGGAGTTCCTTTAACGCCACACATTTTGGGAAAGCAGACACGTCCACGTCAAAAGTAATACATTTAACAATAATGCATACATTTGTGGAGACGGGTCAAGTTGCATTTTACAATTTTTAAAAAATGTGCAGAATTTCACAAGTGACTTCATGTTAAAGATTAGATAACTCTTATTAATATGAAAAGAAAATTGCACTGATCTGTCACCAAAATCTTACAAATGCAATAATGCCATCTAGTGGCAGAAAAATGACCTCAACGCAAATCAATATCACACTCGTTTTTTTTAAGTAGAGCACATCTTTTTAATTTTAACTCAATTTTATGAATTATTAGGAAATTAATGAATAAGAAATGCAGCCATGTTTCTATTAAACTTTTTCCCCACTTTTATGTTAATAAGAGTATGAAAACTGAACAGATATGAAACTCACGATTAATCGTGAGTTAACTATTAAAGTCATGCAATTAATTACGATAAAAAAATGTAATTGCCTGACTACTACACTACCATTAGTGTTTTGAGATATGATATTGATTTTTGATATTTTTGCTTTGACTTGCAAGCGCAAACTTGCAGTGTCAAACCGAATGAGTAAATAAATGCTCAAAAAGCTTCAAGCCGTTTATTTGATGCTCCCAGATGACGTTTGCGGTTTACTTACGAATGAAACAAAGACAATTAATTACATTACATGTGCATTTAAAACAAACACATAGCTTAGCCTTTAGTCTGCTAGCTTAAGGCTAATGATTAGCATCTATGTGGCCATGCTATACCCCTTTAAGAAACGGTATTATTTATCTCCTGCAAAGAACGATGATATGAATCCCGTAAATCATTTTCAGGAGAAAAGCTTAAATTCAGGAAGATGATAAAATAAAACTGTACTCGAAGGATTCTATGAAAAATTAATTGCTCATAAAATAAAAATAACCTAAATAAAGATTTATTGCAAATGTATGAAACTTGAGTTAAATATAACTGAACTCTACTTAGCCAGTGATTCGGTAACATACCACCAGGGGGAGCCCAAATAGCACCCATGTAAAAATTTTTTTAAATAAATCGACTTCCACTGAGTTTTTGTTTCTGATGTGTAGCAACCGCAATACCACGAGATTGGAAATGAATGCATCGTTTTAAATTCGTTGATCCTTTATCTCATTATTTTTGCATTATATGTGTTTTTACGTTACACTCCACCCACATACTTTTGATTTCTACCCACTGCATTTGTGTTGCAAACCACACGAAACCAGATCTCACATAAGTGGAACTGCAGAGATGTCAACGCGTAAAGGAGTGCGACACCCCTTGATCTCGTGTGGGTGGGCGGGTGGCTTTGGTGCATTGCTCAAGGGCAAGACAGGAAGCTCAGGAAGGTCAAGGTGAACTTCATTAACCCTGAGGGGCAATTCCTTTTACAGCCAGCAGTCAACATGAGGGGAAAAAAGAACAACAACAACAACAACAATTTGTTGCCAAATTGGACACGAACCGTTTTTCCAAAGCGCGCGTCCTTACAAAAGACGAGCTCGTGCTGCCCCGCGTGCATCAAAATGCAGTTTCACTTGGCCTCGTTTTCCGTTAAGATACGTTCCCATCTCCGTGACATACCTCCCCCGGTTTCAAACTTTTAACTTTTGAAAGTACAGACTGTTCGCAAAGTCACTATGTGCACTTTATAACTTTAGCGCTAAAAGAAGAGACGTGCTTCAATTTGGAATACAGAATAAAAATAATTCAAGTGCACTGCAACTTTCTGAACACTCTGTATATTGTTATAAGCAGGCTTGGGGAGTAACGGAATACATGTACCGCCGTTATGTAATCAGATTACTTTTTTTTTTAAACTGTATTCCATTACAGTTACAGGAAAAAACATGTAATCAGATTACAGGTACATTTATTAAAAATGGGGATTACTTCAAAGGGATTACAATTTCTACGATGAGAGAAAGTACGAAAAAGGGTGAGAGAGAGAGTGAGAGAGCGCGTGCACGCCCGCGCGAGTGGGACCGTTGCTACATGTCGGGGAGGTGGAGACGAACGAACGAACGAACGAAAGAACGAACGAACGAACGAACGAACGAACGAACGAACGAACGAACGAACGAACGGACTAGTCGCGTCCTCCACACGCGGGCAGTTTGAAAAAGCTTCACGGACGGGAGGAGGAAATGGCGACCGGTATTCACTGGAACTTACTCGGAGCGAAAGTTTGAGCTGAGAGTCCAGCGGCATGCTACGCGCTGTAGCTTCTTGCTAGCTAGCCCGCTAGCCTACAACCATAACGTGAGTTACACCTTCCAAACAAATCAATCTTTCTATCGATCTATGATGTGTGGTTGCTTTCAGTGACAGTTCAAAAACATCATATGGCCTTCAATCAATCAATCAATCAATCAATCAATAGCCGACATGCTTTTTAATTACACAAGGATTTTTGCTATTTGTCGGCTGCCCGGGTTCCTATCACCCGCAAATAGCATTGGCACATTGTATAGAATATATATTGCGGTGATATTTATTTGTATTTTGTCTTCATGAGCATACGCAATATTGGAGTAATCCAAAAGTAATCCAGTTACATTACTTTAATATTATGGTACTTGGATTACTAACTAAAAAAAAAAATTAGCAGGTAACTTGTAACTGCAACAGATTACATTTTAAAAGTAACCCTCCCAACCCTGGTCATAAATCCGCTAATATGAATATCCTGGCAAGCGTTGCGGGCATTAATGCAGTCACCACCGCTCTGGAACAATAAATGGTATTTTGCGAGTATTGGAAAAAAGAAAAGAATAAATATATCCGTATCCATGGGTTTGTTACGTTTGCCCCCCTCCCCCATTTTACCAGAAGCGCACAGAGTGAAGGAATAAGGAAGAGAGAGAAGGAAAATAGACGTTTATATATGACTGGCTTTCGTTGCCTTGTCAGGAGAAATCAGCTCACGGAATCCTGACGACGGCGCACGTGCGCGCGCGCACACACATCAGCAGCCCGCATGACCGTCCTTAGCGTAACGCGATTGGTTTAGCACATCCGCCTCGCAGCTCTGAGGATCTGGGTTCGAAGACTAAATTGTCGTGAGGCGCGAACGACCACAAGCGCTCGCTTATTGTGCCCTCCGATTGGCTGCGAGAGAAAAATAAAAAAGAGGGCCGAAGTTACGCTCAGCGTGTAATTAGAACACGGGCGCGAGGAGCGGGATGTCTCGCTGACGGCTTCATCCGTTGCGCGAATTCATTTTGTAACGTTTGTCACTTTCATGTCATGCATTAATTAATAAGTTAACTGCTGTACAGTGAAACCTCGTTAACTTTCATGACGTGTGGCGGACGCGCGAGGCAAGTGAGTCACGAACTTGCCAACCTCTCAGCGGAACTGAATTTGCTCGGCGTGACTTCCCATATTTTTCTATTGATATCCGCTTTTTGTCAACTGAGCCACGCAGTTGCGTTCAGGACGGCGTCATAAGGAAAATAGCACTTTTCAATATTGTATTTGATTAAACATACCATAATAATGACGTCAAACGTAAAAAAAATTGTTTTAACTCATTCAAACCCCAAAACGTGTAAATACGTGTTTTAATAATTTGTCCTTTGCTCCCAAAAACGTATTTATATGTTTTTGTTGTTAAATAAATAAATGTTTTTTTTATGCAAACAGGAGGCTTTTATGCAGCTTCTGACATGAAGAGGTGGCTTAAAGCAATGGTAGTTATTACAAAAAACGGCCAGCAGGTGGCAGTAGCGTATAAGAGATCAGCCAGGGCCATGTTGCAAAAAAAAAGCTCTTTTGCTAGTGTTTTCGACAGGAATGTGAATAATGATGAAACTTAGCTATATTCTAATGCTAATTGCTGCAAAAGGGAAACAGACACAAGTAGGCTATACTTTTTTTTCCTGATGAAAGAAGAGACTCTCATCTTTCTTTTGGTAAGTTCCATGTTTTTCAATAGAAAAATAGAATAAAATATTCTGTGGGATTTGCAAAATTAGTCAAAATCAAGTAAAAAACAGCCGAGAGCGAAGGGGGTTGCTTCAGTGCAAATGGCTGGGAGTGAATGAGTTAAATGTTTTTCATGATGCTTCTTTTGGTCAACAGGGGGCAGGATATTACACATACAGATATCAAGTTAGAAGATGTCACATCTACTAAAGTGCAGTAGTCATTTTTATTGTCTGTCTACATGTGCTGCTAAACCTTCACCCTAACCTGCTTAAAGGGTTATATTGCTGTGACGTGGATGCTCATTTCGTTAGCCCATCTATGGCGTTTTTCCATTGTGTGTTAGCCTTAAGCTAGCAGACTTTTATAAGACAATCTTTTGAAAATTGTTCACTTGCTGCCAAACTGCTTCTTTTTTTTTTTTGCGAAGTTCGCTGGCGGTGGCACCATCTAGTGCTCGTAACTGGGATTTGTGTTTGCAACTCAAGACAAAAAGAAAGTTCAACTGCATATAATGTTAGCTCGATTGTATCATTGATCCGAAATCAATTGTCTCAATGAAATGTTAAAAACCTTTTGTTCAATTTAGCCATTTGTTGACATTGTGTCGCTGTTTGACTTTCACTAAAGAACACCGAAATGATGATATACATAATGATTATGCTGAATGACAAATGTTTCGACACGTTTTTATTTCTCGACTTGTGTTTAGCACGTGCAGTTCATCAAATGAGTTTCGTTTGTCAGGCCTTGTCGTCGCTCATTTAGTATCGAACAGACTGCGGCTGCAATGTTGATCGCAGAAAGAGTCGTGACCTTGCGGCAAAGAGCTTCCAATCACTCGGCGTGACATTCTTTAAGCAGTTTCATAGAAAACGTACTCAAATTGTATACAAACCAGCCCTTGAGCAAGAAAGAGGAAAGAAAGAACGTTATACCTAACAAAATTCATTTTCTTACAAAAAAACAAGGTACGCATAGAAAAAGCTGGACGCAAGCCCGAGACTGAATATACAACAGGAAGTAAGAAGCTGATTGCGGGAGAAACATGGAGCCGACCAGCGAATTAACCATCAGCACAGTTCGAGAACACTTGGACTGAAATCTAAACGGTCATAACTACAAAACTAAAATACACAAATAGAAATTTTCAACATCTTAACCCGTTTTTAAGACACCACAAAACAGGAAGAAAAATCTGTCGTTTTTATAGCATTTGTTGTAGTACCAAGACTGACCTGTTAGAGGCAGCGTGGTGCCACAGGGCATCCAGACTGCGGGAAAAATACAAAGAAGAAGAAATGGGCTTTTTCTGGCTAATGTGCTACGGTTGCAAATGTTATGCACGCCACAATAATTTCCAGAATAGATCAGAGAGGAGGAAAATTAATTCTTAGCTACTTAGCTAAATTTGCCATTTTTCTTCTTAAAAACACATTACAAACATGTTGTTGGTGTTTTTTGTGAGGCTTTAACGGATGAATGGAATTTATATTATTTTAATGGAAAACGATGATTTTTAGATACAAGGTCATGGAACGAATTCAACTTGTACCTCAAGGCACTACTGCATATTTATGAACCGTATCATGTTTGTTTATAAAATCGAATGTATTTACTTTGTCAAGGTCATGAAAATAGTTGCCGGTGTAAAGACTTTTATACTATGTGGCGTCCATGCGACAGCCAAGCGCCACCATTGGAAGGACATTCGTTGCGTTGACATTTACAGCAGAATAGGATGACATTTGATTTGCGATCGTATGTGGTATGTGTACGTAAATATACCAAACGGCTCAGGCATGCCATAACCTGGTCTGTCTAACGTGTGGAAAATATGTATCATTAAGGACAACAAAATGTTGATTTTTTTTTATTTTCTTTTTTTATAACGTCGCTATTGCAAAGAATAGTCGACGGAATGAATTGCATTTACGACGCAAAAAAAAAAGCATATGCAATAAATTGAGATTGTCATCATTTTTCCAGGCTTTTATTTATGTCATAGGAACGATTCATCCTCGTGCTTACTTTTCCTTGTCACCTTATACTTAAGCATCTCCAGATATGCAAATGAATTCCAGCACAAAAAGCAACTGCTCGGGAGTGAAACGAGAAATTTGATTTGAGGGCGCATACATCACTTGCTGTCAGCGGCGGCGGCGGCGGCGGCGGCGGCGTGCAACCAATCACCGCCTTGTTCCTCCTTACTGTTGTGCTTGGCAACTTCTCCGCATTTCGACGTTCAACGGGCAGACAGTCGAGAGCCAGGTGGACTTACACGGTGGCCCCACAAAAATACCACACATTGCGTACGACCCCGACTATTTCCCCATCCAGTCACTGTCACTGTCTGTGTAAAGATGACATACTCGTGGGGCGTTCATACCAAAATATGAGCAAAATACGGTCATACAAACAGGAGGAAAGACTGACAAAATATAAAGAATGATTAATTAGCCTGCTTGCCTGCTATAAACCCACAAACCAGAAAGATTTAGGCGATGACTTACTGGATGCTGACACCGGTCTGTAAGCTAGCCTGCTAGCCTGCTAGCCTGCTAGCTTGCTAGCCTATGTTGGAAATCGTTTCTTTGATTTCTGCGTGTTCAAAATAAAACTCAAAGTTGAAGTCTCGTGGAGAAGTTTTTTTGCCAGCTTTATTTTCAGAATTTCTGAAGTCACCTAAGAACCTTGCTCAAACAGCATCTGGTCTAGAAGCGTGCCCCCCCCTTTCCTTTCTCCCTTACTTATACAAAAACAGTTTACTCCCCCCCCCCCCCTTTCATCTTGTCCTGTCAGCAGAGTGAAATACACTACTTGATAATCTTACTTCAGTTCCTATCTTAATCCACTCAAGATGTGGGTAAACAATTGGCCCCCGGGGATTTTTATGGACGGCCCTCTGATTTGCATTTACAGACATCCCCTCATTTAGATTGAATCAGAAACCTTACTTCCCCAGGGAAGAGAACAAAGACTATAGATTGACTAACATCTGAATGAACTCTTGACTTATTATTACACATCTCTAACTAATATCAAAAACAATTAAAATATAAATTGAAACAGAAAAACAATGTTAATAATCTAACACCTACTAGCTTGCTAGCCTACTAGCTTGCTAGCTTGCTAGCCTACTAATCTGCGGACAAGTGTAAGACACTTCAGGGAAAGTTAACCGTTTATTAACAGTCACACATTATTGAGTGAGTGTTTCACACATACTGTACGTCATTTATATATGAATGTAATTGAGCGACAGGAGTGGAGCAGTTTTTGTTCAGCGGATTCAGCGGACATGTTGGTGTCGAACAAATAGTTAGTAGGGCTCTATTTTTCAACATTTTGGAACCTCATTTGATATTTCTCGGCTATTTTTTTCCCCTTCTTCTTCATTCAAATTTGGCAGGCTCGCAAAAACTCTTCTCTGAGCTCTCGAACTTACAAGACATTTTTATTTTTTACTAGTGCTGTCAAAGTTAAAGCGTTAACTAATCAATTAATCACAAAAAAATATCGCATCAATCATGAATTAACGCAGATGAATCGCACTATTAATTATTATCCTTAAGCGTGACAGCAGATGGCTACGTTTAAGGTAGCACAGGTTGCGTTTGAGCAATAAAAATAATGATATGCATTAAAGTAAAGCATTTAATAAATGTTTGCGCATCACATTAAGAACATTTGTTCATGTCATAATATTTTTTTCCCATTTTAAATGATGCAAGTAATTAACTGATTAGAAAGCGTGTGCAGTGGATCAAAAAAAATGTTGACGACGTCCTCATAACATTAAATGTCAAAAGAACTAACACTTAACCTGGTGCTCTTCAAATTTGGCGGGAAAAAAATGTTGATAATTTTTTTTTGTAAATTTGTCACTTTATAATGTCGCAAATTTGCGATTTTTTTTCTCTCGGAATATTGCCCCCACCCTCTAAATATATATTTATACATGGCCCTAATACGCCGTTGTAAGAAAGTGAAGTGATGAAAATCGATTCCCCCCCAAACCAAACCAACAAAACCCCCAAAAGAAATTGGCAACTTTCTTGCTAAATCTGACGAAATGCGAGTAGCGACAATTCCAGCGACTTTTTCTAGTGTTCTTAATTTTCATTTACTCACTTTTTGCCTCTCTCACGACGTTATCACTTCATGCAAATTGTAAAGTATGTAAATTTGGCAATGATGTCGTTTCACATTCAAAACAGTGTTGCCATCTTCCCAGTAAGGAAAGAAGCCATTGGCTGTCCTAAAATTAGCTAGAAGTCGGGTTTTTTTTTTAACTCATTCAGTGCCATTGACGGCTATAAACGTCAAAAATTCATTTGAACTATTTCTATTAGTTTAACATTTTTTCCCAATTTTGTTAACAAGAGTATGAAAACCTAGAATTTTTTTTTTTGTAAAATGTGCGATTAATCGTGAGTTAACTAGTGAAGTCATGCTATTAATTACAATTAAAAAATGTAATCGCCTCTTGCCTTTAATTTTTCCCCCAATTTTTTTTTTTATGAATTTATGGCAGTAAATTAGTTAATTTATTTTTGTTTGAGTTAAATAAAAACTAGGGGTGTGAATTGCCTAGTACCTAGTATCACGATTCATAGGTCACCATTCAATTCAATACCGATTAATCTTGAGTCAATTATTGCGATTTTTTTCAACTATAATTTAGAAAATACTAATTAATAAACTTGTACATGTACACTGTAAGATTTGTATGAAAATGTACTTCAGGCTTATAACTGTGAGCCGCTGTATTTGGAACCTGTTTCATGTTTGAACAGCATTGAAATCAAATATTAAGGCTTAATGTTCCATTAATATAACGTTATTCTGTGCTTTAAGTGTAAAACTTAACCCTAAGTAAGACGTTTTGTTGAATATTTCCATAAAAAATTTGATGTTTAAAAATCGATTTGGCTTCAAATGAATTGATACGAGAATTGTTTGCTGTAATATCGCGATATATTGCCGAATTGATTTTTTTTAACACCCCTAATAAAAACCATATTAACTATAAAATTTGCTAGAAGTCGCTATTTTTTTATTTATTTTTATGTTCAATAAAAAACAATAATAATAATTTTGCGACTTCTAGCTAATTTTAGGACAGCCAGTGGCAACACTGTTTTGAAGGTGAAACTTTTTTTTCCCCGCAAATTTTCACTCGCTTGGATGTGGAAAGACTGACCTTGAGCTAAAGTAGCACATTTGTTGTCCGTGCAGCCTGCACTGAACGTGTTGTAAAGAAAATACCTTTTTTGTCTTCATCCGTTTGTCTCTCACTCTCTCACTCTCTCTCTCCCCTACTTGCCGTGACAGATCACAGACGACACATTCATTAGCTGTGACGCTAGGGAAGACAGAAATGACACTTAGCTTGGATGCTAACTATGAAGGCAATTAAGCGCCGCTATCTGTCCCCGTGTGTGTGTGTGTGTTCATGTGTGCGCAAGGAAGTGAGCGCCTTATCATTGGAAACAGACCTGGACGTGAGCAGGCTGGCGAGCAGGAGGGAAATGGACTGGAGGGGCGGCTGGTGCGAGTGGGGGGGCGGCGGGAGAAAAGCAACAGTGAAATTGAAGGATAAGGAAAAAGAAATGGGAAGACGCACGACAGACACGTGCGGGATATCAGGAAGGGATAATGCGCTGTGAACGAGGAGGGTGCCAGATAAAAGACACAAAGGAGCGAGTGGGCGGGGACGTGGGGAGCGAGTGGGACGTGATTCGGGTGGAAAGTGGAAGTGGAGACGACAGTGATAGGAAACAAACAGGAAGGTGAATATGGTTGTATCGTTTGGGGGGGAAGGGGGGCATAAATTGATGGGCTGTGGGAGGCGCAGTTTGAAAGGTTCAAATCTCGGATCTGGTCAGGGATTTCTTGGCATACATACTCTGCGATCAGAATTAGGTTAATATTGTTGAACGCTAGGACAACACTAAAGTACAGTAAGTGACAGAAGCTGCTGTAGGCCACAGCTCACGGCCAGACACTCACACACAATCTTGCTTTTTGTGTTCAAATGTTTACAATACATTTAAAAGTGATGTCCAGTAAGATTAACTCTTTGACTGCCAGACGTTTTCAGAAAAGGGATGCTGTGAGTGCCAGCCGATTTAAGCATTTTGACTGATCTTTCAAGGTCCACAGAAAATGTTCTGTTTGGACTATGGAAACACACGTACTACCAAATGAAAGATTGAACGTTCATCTTTCATTAGAAAAAAAAGTTTGTTTCTACCTTATTCCGTTCTTTAGTAATCAACAATAGAAAATGATTAGTTTCATCCAAATGCGCTTGTTTTGGACCACAATACGGAGAAATCAAGCTTTTAGTGAAACGATATTATTTCATGCATTCTAGTGAATTTTACACTTCTTTTTGTCCATGAATGATGCCACAAACACCTAAATAGTGCTTTACTTCTATAAAACACTACCACCAAGAATGAAAAAGTGTTTTTTGATAGCAAAATACGTTTATTTACATTCAACAGTGTAACAATTTGACAACAATTTGGCGGCCCACCCAATCTTGTCCAAAGAGAGTCATCGCTGCCATCTAGGGGCCAAAACGAGTCATTTTACTAACTAGATCTGCTTGATACTTTCAGCACAGCTGCCCAAGGCATTCCTCCACCCGTTTCCCCCAAAAAAACAAAAAAACATAGTGAACGTCTTTTAACGTCCTCGGCGCCCCTCCGCAGGTTTTTACTAAACGTTATATAACGTTTATGGCAGTCAAAGAGTTAAGTGTGTTTTCATGGGTTGAAATGTGTTTTTTTAATTGTGTTTTTTCTAAATAGCAGGTTGGGTCAAGAATAGGGCGAAAGCAATTAACCGAATAACTTGATAGATAGTTCACAAAAAAAATGTTGAAGCAAAATCTCTGCCTTGACCATTTATTTTTCTACACTGATTAATGTTACTGCAGACTCATGTACCACTCTGTGTAGGGAAAGGTTAACAACTGGCAGGACGTAGTAAGCTAGGAGGAAAGTGTGCATAAAAGAATGTCCAAAAGTTTGGAATTGTTTACGTTTTTTAAAGGGTAAGTCAACACACACACACACATTTTGCCACTTGCTGTCGACTGGAGATGACATCACAGTTACTCGGGTCTCAGGTAACAACCAATCACAGCTCACCTGTTTTCTGAAGATGAGCTTGATTGGTTGTTACCGGAGCCCTAAGCAACTGTGATGTCATCTTCAGTCGACAGCAAGTGGCAAAATGGCCGCCCCCTGTGATGGGTAAAAAAAACCAGCTGGATTTTGCTTCATTACTCATATTCCACAAATGTAATATGAATCAGAATGTCATGTTTAGAATAGTGAGCTCACATATAACATATTGTCAAGAAATGTTTAAGTACAATGCATGACCAACTCAAGTAGCATAAATACACATCTACAATCAATCTACAATTTGGGATTAGCTAATTGAATGTAGCCTATCATTGCTCGTTAGAACACATTGGAATGTGCCCACAAGTGCTCAAAGAGAGAACAAATGGTTACAAAATAAATAAAAGCGCAATAAACATATTCATATACAAGCTGCTATGGCCACAAATGATGTTAATGAAGCAGCTTCCCGCCAGCCCCATCCAGGAACCAAATTCACCAACCCCATAATCCCGTGAATATTGACAGCAGATTCATTGCAGCTACAATCAGGGCCGGCCCTACGTGATTTGTTGCCCTAAGCGAAAGTGTCGATTATAGACCCCCCCCCCCCCAGACAACTACAAGCAATACAAATAAATAGCATAAGTAAGTACAGTGCAATACAACTGTTTAGTGCAATTAGTTTAGTGCTGCCATGTTGCAATGTTTTAAAACAATGAACAGTATATTTGTGTAAGATACATATAAAAAAATAATAAAAATAATGAGGTCAATGACGGACGCCCATTTTGTTAACAATTGACGGGAAACTACGAAAAATTGACGAAAATTAACGCTATTTTTATGTTTATTTTTTATAGACAATTCTGATTGACTGACACAGGCTTGGACCTTTTCATTGTAAAGGTTTTGGATATATAGACAACAACATCTATCAATAGCGCTCTGAGATGATGCGCGACCCCTCCCCCTACCTTAAACTGTAAACAGCAGCAGCAAGTCATATTCAGGGTGCCAGGTCATTAAAAAATATGCGGTGTAATATAACATATATAAATAATGTAATGTAAGAATGTAAAATAAATCAAATATATAAGCTCTATAACATTTTGTAGCATCCTCGGTTGAAATAAAGGTGGTCTCTCCAACTGATGGTTCACAACTTTTATTAAACCTTCCTTTGTGTGAAAAAAGCTACAATACAAATAAAAATAAATTGCCATTAATAACTCAAACGGTATGTTTTGTGTATCATTTTACCGCATTTAAGCCATATTCCAATTTCCGAAAAAAGAGGACACTTGCCCCGGCCTTGAAATTGTGGTACCAGTCGCAGTTACTTCACCTCCTATTAAGCACGCAATGCCATCCAGACATTTTCATGAATTTATAAAAACTCCGGACGCCCCAACCGGACGTAAGAAAATGGTCTGTCGTCCCAAAAAAGGACCTATTTGGTCACCTTACCATATACTATAAATGAATTGCCTTAAATTATTACCTTTTATAGCCTTGACAATAACTTCATTTGGGTAAGACATAATCCAGAATTTAATGATGTGAGTTACTGATAGCAGTTATTGTCTCTCAAGCTCCGCCAATTCTTCCACTCTTTTCAGGATTCGTATTTTCTTCTGAGAAGATGAGTCTTCTTTTGTTTGGATGAAGACCCGACAGTCTTTTGTCCATGTCTTCTCGATAAATCCATTCTTTCTCAATTGTCGCGCCCTTTTGGCAATGTCAGCATTTGGTTTTGTGAGATTTTCGTTGACGTAGACATGTTTACCTTTAAGCTTTTAGCTATCTCGCAAAAGAGCAATCTTTTTCTTCCTGTCAACAAACCTGATCAGAATTGCCGGTGGTCGTGTCCCCCCCAGTTTGAATCGAACAACACATCTGAATGTGCGCTGGATCCACAATTAATCCCAAATCTATGAGTTGAGTTGTCGCTTGCTGTTCCACAGTCTCGTTTACTGAAGTTTGGTCCGAATTATCTGCGCTTGTGCCGGCTGCAGTTCTCACCGGCCAATTAAAAGTGACTAAAACTCCTCATAACATCTCAGTATGTTCACTTAAATCCAAACTCATGCTTGCACCCTCAACTGCGGTATTTCATGCTCATCACCTCTGACATCATTTGTATTCAACACTGACACCAAAAGAGAAGAAAATAACTCACCACTGAATAATTACACATCTTTTAGCACTTGCTTTACCCATTCACAATCACACGTAATTTATGTGAGCAAGAAGGGGGCTGCCAAAAAAGCTTTTAGCACCCATTTTATTCAAAGTATGCTGTGGAGACTTCTATCGCACGTTTAGATTTAACACCACAAGGAAGCTTTGTCCTGTACTGGTAACATCCATTTAGCAGCAGAGATGACAAGTTCAGGTCCAGAAAGTAAAAAACCCTGGCAGAGTTTGGCTTTAGTCCCAGGTGCTAGCTGGCTAGCTAGTTCCCATGGTGCTCGTGTACCTGTTAGGGAGCTAGCTAGCTAGCTAGTGATAGAGTGGACAATATTTGTATTGTACTCTTTGCGTGTTCAATTAATTGAATGGTGAGATTCTGGTGAAGAAGTCCCTTTGCAAAGGTATAATTATTCAGAAGCTTCTGTCACACAAAATGAAGACACTCAAGCCGTGTCCCTCTCCTCTTGCACACAGTTATTTATTGAAAGTCAGTGAATACGAAAGTTCCCTCTCCCCTCCCATGAGCAAGTTCCCATGAGTACAAATCAGATTAGACTTAAACAATAGTAAATCAGCCTGTCCTTGGACTCTCTTCGACCGGACAGAGACTGGTACCAACTATACTCCCTTTAGATAATATAGAAAAGAAACCTGTTACTTTTCTCTTTCTCAGGCAAGAGAACAAAGGACTATAGATTGGCTTAACATATGAATTAACTGTTGTCTTATATTTATATTTTATAACTAATATCCAAAACGGTTAAAATATAAATTGAAACTGAAAAACAATGTTAATAATCTAACACGAGCTAACTAACATCAGGGGCTAAAGCCACATTCTGGACCTGGATTTGCCACCTCTGTTTAGCAGCCACTGTGAGAAATGTTCATATATTTTACACACAACTCTCGACAATAACATTAGTACGGATGCTATTGATCAACAATATTATACCATCAATATTGTGTGCGTCTTAGAAACACATGCAAGTAGACCTTATGGAATGAATAATACATTATGAAAACTGCTCTTTTTACTGTAAAAACTCAAAAGAGTTTTTAGGAGGATAGAATCAGGGTTCAATGGTTAATTCCTGGAACACATTGGACGAGTGTGCCGAGTGTTGGGTTTATTTAAGCAGGCCCGTTAACAGATGAATGTGGCCAAACTGCATGTGAGAGGAGCGCAGCTGTCGTACGAGTCCGGCACGCCTCAGCTGCGTTTCTCAGCTGTGTTTACAAAGTCTCGCCTACAGTTTTTTTCGTGTTGCAGAAAGTGGATAAAAAAAAAGACCTAGTATCTACTTGAAAGCAGCATTTTTCACTTCACTTTTGATGTCCGAGTCTGTTAAAAGTAAAGAGAAATGTCACAAAGGGCTGTTTCTGCAGAACAATGCAAAACTGCATTACGGATATTTTGGGGTACGTTTTCAGAACAAAAATGCACAAAAATTGCGAATGGCAAACGAATATGCCGGGCTTTGCTGTAACCTCAATAAGCATTGCCATCATGAATATGGTCCATACAAACAGGTGAGGTTGACAGTGATGTTAAAACACTCCTCAACATTCAATAAGCTATCCCAGAATATGCAAGCAGTCATGAATGATGCGTATTTTTCAATTTTGAATCAGATGCCTCACAGGACTTTCTCTTGGTACACCGACTTAAAACCATTTTTGGTTCATTGAAGACTCTAAAATAATCAAGGATGGGCAAGCCCGTGACCAAACTCTGAGAGGCCCCTTAAATACAATAAATAAAATATATAAATATAAATGCCAATGTGTGATAAAATCCCAGTAGAGAAATGTAAAAAATAAATAAATAATAAAACATAAATAATTTTTTTTGAATATACATCAACTGTACTTTTGTTGTAATATCACAACCCACCACTAGATGGCAGAGTTAGTTAATGCCCTACAAAGCCGTATATAGAGAGTTTGGCCAACTTGGGTTTCAGCAAGGTAACAAGATGGTGTCCATATGTCGTGACCAGCAGCGTGATTGGTCAACTGCTGGTCACATGACATATGGACGCCATCTTGTTACCCTGCTGAAACCGAGTTGGCCAAACTCCCTTTATATACGCCTCTGCTACCCTATTAAACAACATGAGTAGGCTTTTTTTTTTTTAATGATATGTAGGACAAATTTAGTATTAACATTTTGAGAGTTGATTTGTGTAGGAAAAAAAACAAAACAAAACGAGTTCTACTTGGTTTGTTGTTGAACAGTTTTGTGCCGTACTTGAATGTTTTTTTGGGTTTTTTTTTGTAACAGCCCCTTTACACTGAATAAAAAAATTAAGATGTTGGATTAGGATAGTGGATCTTTTATACATGCATTGAGAAATGTAATATGTCAAATGAACTATATTAAGAGCATGCATTTTGCACCTAAGCACAGGTTTTGTCCCCTGTTGAAAAGCGGACAAACACAACATTGCGTAATAGACATGTCAAACAACTCATCTCTTTCTCAGTTATTTCTATTTTTTTTCTTCTATTTTCTATATTGTCTATTAGTCCTCCTCACACAACGACTGCGGGAGACGAACCGGCAGCTTGGAACTCCCCAGAGCGAGATGTAAATCTTGAGACGCCATGTGTTGTTGTTGGGGTTTTTTTTCTCTCCCAGCTGTATAGCGCCAGAGAGAAAAGGACATTATCAGCAATTTTCCCTCCCAACACTCTGCAGCAAAGTAGTGGCTGGAAGGTACTTCAATCACACAATGCTTCACTCAGAGGCGCAGTCGGCAGCATCACTGTGTGTGCGTGCGTGCGTGCGCATGTGTGTGTGTGCGCATTCGGCAGTAAATCAAATCCAAAGAGAGGTGAAGAGTGGAGGGATGAAAAAAAATGGGCAAACTTTGAGAGGGTGAGAGGCTGACTGCAAAATGGACTAAAACAGTGATTATTAAAGAGTCCAATAGTGGAATAAAAAAATTTAAATCCCAGAATTAAATGGTTATTAAATTGACTTAATTTAAAGTTCCTTTAACCCTCACTAACCTTTTTAATGCCCCCCCCCCCCCCTTTGCTTGGAAAGCCTGTACTGGGGGAATTCCAGTTATAACGCAGCGGACACGCCCACGTCAAAATTTGCAGTCATAAATTTAATAACAATGCATGTATTTGTGGAGACTGGGGCCAAGTTGTATTTTACGATTTAAAAAAATGTGCAGAATTTCACAAGTTACTTCATATTAAAGATTAGAGAGCTCTTAATATGAAAAGAAAAATGCTGTCACCGTCTTACAAATGCAATCATGCCATCTAGTGGCAGAAAAATGACCTCAACACAAATCAATGTCGCACTTGTTTTTTTTTTACAGTACAGAACGTCTTTTTAATTTTAACTCAATTTTAAGAATTATGAAATTACTGAACCAATGACTAAAAGATAGTTGGAAAAAAAATCCCCCACTTTTATGTAACAAGAGTATGAAAACTTGGGAAAAAATATTTGATTGCACATTTTATTGTACATTTATAAAGATATACAATTTGCGATTAATTGTGAGTTAACTATTGAAGTAATGCGATTAATTAAGATGAAAAAAATTTAATCGCCTGACACCCCTAATTAAAAAAATAATAATTGTTACGCATGCAATACATTTTCATTTAACCTTTTAAAACATGTATTTAGGGTAAGAAATTTAAATGCAATACATTTTATATGGATAAGTAGTTTTTTTATTGTTGAAAAATGTCATGCTAATCGCCTAATGCTAAAGTAATGCATTACGCGATTAGCATGTAATGCAGTCGCACCACGTTGCGCTGCAACATGCTGGGCAGAGCTGAGGTCTGCTGGAAGAAATGTAGTGAATAAATGGGTATCATTGTTAAGGGGTGGAATTGTTTTCATGTGTATTAGATTGTGAATCAATTGTAAAAAGCTCAACCAGGGACGGGAGTTGTAAATTAGCATCTGTTAAAGTCTATATGCTCAAAATCAGCTACAAGCTTCAGTTGGTAACCGACTGCATTGTCTCCGTCTTAACAAAAATAATCAAATGAAAACTGAAAGGAGCAATTGTCGGAAAGATTAGAATTGCGGAAAAATCAAAGTTAATTTCCGTTAGCTGTTAGCATTGAGCTAACTGACATTTGTTAGACATAATTTGGTGTATTAATATACAATAATCCATTCTCTTTTGTTTTACATGTTACTTTTACAAGATGTGATAAATAAACAACCTGGAACAAGCACACTTGATTCTACAAGTACTTTTAAAAGTGTGCTTTAAATGTGCTTAGAGTATTAAAAATGTTTTTAATATGGTCTCTCTATATCAGATTTTCATCTTAATGCAGGTCTGGTCCATATTTTGAAAAACGGCCAGGCTAGAGATAACGTGTATACAAAAGCCTGCGAGGCGAATGGATGCGTCAATCGGGAGATATGACCGCAAAAGGTGCATCAAGATCAATACAGGCCTGACAGGAGAGCGATAAGGTAGACGGCGCGAGGATCGGGGCCCGGCACGGGAAGCTGGGAGAACCTGTGGCAAAAAAAAAAAGGTGACGACCGAAAGGAGGCGCAGAGGAAGAAATGATGAGAGAGGCTGCGATGAAGATGCGAGAGCGCACGTGACGCGAGAGAAGCTGCTGTTTGTCCTCGGGCTGCTCTCTTGCAGGAAGGACGAGCATGCGGAGGCGGTTTGCAACATTTACTGACACAAGCAGTCAGCGCGCGTGTTCGCTCGACAGCAAGCAGCCACCAAATCACATTATATAAGGCGAGGCCAGAGCGTGGGAAAGCGCAATGGCGTATGTGCTGTGTGTTATTACTCCGGAAAACGCGTGATCATAATTCATTTGATTTAGAGAACTGCCTTTGCGGCACGTTAACTCATTCGCTGCCATTGACGGCGATAGACGTCAAAAATTCATTTGAACTATTTCTATTAGTTTAACATTTTTTTCCACTTTTGTAAACAAGAGTTATGAAAACCTAGAATTTGTTATCGTACATTTAGAACAGATATAAAATTTGTGATTAAGCGTGAGTTAACTAGTAAAGTCATGCAATTAATTGCGATCAAAAATTTTAATTGCCTGACACCCCTAATTTTTAATAATCTTTTTTTTCATCACGTCAGGCAGTTAAAAATTTTAAGTGTAATTAATTAACTCACGATTAATCACATTTTATATCTGTTCTAAATGTACAATTTAAAAAAATCTAGGTTTTCATACTCTTGTTAAAGTGGAAAAATGTTAAACTACTAGAAATAGTTTAAATGAATTTTTGACGTCTATAGCGGTCATTGGCAGTGAATGAGTTAAGGATATCAACCCCCCCAGATTAACATTTTATGTGCATTTTATCCCTATTTTGTAGCCACCATTTTTTTATGTATGTGTAAATGAAGACCATTTCTGGCCACAATCTTTTCACAATCATGGTACACACATTTCACCACTGATCGTTGTCAACCGTTTAAGTGCAACATTTTTCACAAAAATGCACCTCCGCCATTGTTATTAGACAGTTTTAGCACCACACTGACATCAATGTGTATCGACAGTCTATGTCTAATCTTTCAAAACATAAACAAGTTTGCCCGTCATCAGTGCTATAAGTGGGGAAAAAATACTTGCCGGTACGCCCATTATTTGACTGTGGCCAAGTCAATTGGGTGGGGCAAATCATTAAGTTCATAAATAAAGAGATAATTAAAATAAATGTTTTTCGGTCTTGATTGTGAAACGACTGCATTTGAATGCACCTCATGCGCATGGCGAGACGATACGAGTCGCCAACGCCGGAGACTTGTGCCGTGTCCTACTTTGTACAATGGCGGCGTAATTCATTTGCGGTTTCTTAGCGTCCTAAATTAGTGATTAAATATGATTTCGGGACGGCGTTGTGTTGATGTTGGTAGCATTTATGAAATTGTAATAAGGCAAGCGGAAATGTCTGTCAAGGCTTTATCTGTGACCCCCTGCACGATCTGAAGATCGGCCATCTTGGATCGCTCACTACGGCAAACCACATAGGTCAAAACACGTTCACACACGCAAAATAGTGCACGTTAGTTTTTTTGTTTTTGTTTGAATCAAAGCAGTTCTATGATTTGGACACATACTGTAATTATAGTTTGCTGTGAGTTTATATTTTTATTGTTTTTAGAACAATGTGTGGCCAATATGGACGCATTGGGGTTGAGGCTGGGTGAGGGGTGAGGGGGTCATTTAAAACACACACACACACACACACACACACCGCAGACTTACTGTAAAGTATACCGATGCAGACTCACTGGAAATGTAATGGGGGTCAAAAGTAAAATGTTCATCTTTAAAACGTATAGGATTAAAAGTTACTTAGTTACTTTAAAATGCATCAAGAATCTAAGCTTTTTTCCCCATGTGGTATCATTTATTTTTTTTTTTTACAAATGCACACTATCGCGCAGGCAAATAAAGGTATTTTGTTCTCGTGCGGTTGCCGTAGTTAGCGATCCAAGATGGCCGATCTTCTGCGCACGCGCGTCACAGAATCGTACAAGGCCCTCACAGACAGCGCCTTGACAATGTCAAACGTATCTTAGAGGTTTAAGCCGGCCGTCACGTCACCACGCGGACCAACTTCAAAATAAAAGCCTTTAAGGCCGTTACATGGACGTTAAAGTATTATTTACCAGTCTTTGCATTCGGTGGCTTGTTATGTTAAAAGTATAATTGTCGGCGGGGGTCGACGGCTCCCCTCTTTGGTGGACATTTTCATGCATGCCAGATCCACCACACCAGCATCTACCGAAACTCAGACACAATCTGTTTCCTCCTCCGGTCATTGAATCGGTGGAGGCTGGCTGGTGTCTGCGGATCTCACGCGGCTTCGTCTGTCCTTCCTTCCTTTTCTCGGTCTCTCCGTTGGTCTCTTGAGGCCTCCCTGATTTTATGTTTTTTGGATTTGTTGGGGTCTGGATGTTTCTTGGGTTGGGGAGGAGTTCTGGTGGGGGGTGTCTGGTCGGTGCTGGATTTCACCTTCCTTGGTTTTCTTTGGTCCTTCCTCGGGTCTCCTGACGGCGGTGTTCGGTTTAGGTGAACGGTATGAGATTTTTTCTAATAGGTTTTTTGGTGAGCTAACAAATACACGCACGCACGCACCCACACACACAAAAAAAAAAATAATAATAAATAAAAAATAAAAATAAAGAGCAATGATGATGACATTTCCGAATGAACAATACTGAGCTCTTAAAAAAAAAGAAGAAGAAAAAAAAAAAAAGTATAATTGTCGAATAAATGTCATGTCAAACGGAGTGCCGGTAAGCCGTACTGCTGCAGACCAACCTACATCATGGAAATCGCATACTTTTCCCCACCAAAGCATCGTGCTGATATTTTACACTGTAGTCAGCCAAGGTCATCGTTGAATGCATTTCCCCAAAAGGCACACGTTTACAATGACAGAAATGCCCAAGCGAGATTTTTGCCCATACAGTGCGCCGCCGTCTGACGCAAGCAACCCGCAGACCAGACAGATTCCTCCGGCGAGTGAACGGGCCCAGCAAATATGCGGAAGACGCACGCACGCAATTTGAGGCCAAAAAAGACAAGCCTGACAGACAGACGGATGATCAGACCATCGGGGGTCATCATCCCGAATAAGAAGTCCCCGGCCTCCCAAAAAGCGAGTCGCATATCTCCAACGTCTGTCTGGCGGGCCAGCTTAGGAGAGGATGAGCGGGATAAATGAGGTAGCTCGAGAGAATGTCACCTCACTCGCGGCGGCTTAAAAGCTCATTTACATCTGTTTCACAATCACACGCGGCTAATCGGGACCCTTTGAGGCCCCAAATACCAAAAAAAAACGCGCCACCTGTCTTTATTCTCTGAGCCGCGGATCGAGCGGCGGGCTCCCACCACGCCGAGTTTGATAAATTGTTTGTTTGCTCGCACTCCGAAGCCTTTTGCGGCATAAAAGTGCGGCAGCTGGAAAACAGTCATGAATAGAATCGGCTTTCCGAAGCAGACGGAGGCTTTCCCGCGCCGTGAGACAATCACATTTATTCTTTGGTTTTATCACGAGACTTTTTTGCGCCGTTGATTTACTGTTCATTTTTCTTTGGAAAGTTTTCTGAATGACGTGCGCCACATGATGTGATGTTGCTTTTAGTCTACCAGAGTAAAGGAAGAGCCACTCATTCACTTTATTAGGAACATTTGCTCACCAATCAGCTGGTATGAAATAGTGATGGGCATGACAATTATTTTAAGAATTAGAAATACAATAAATTCATTAAAGTGGAAGTATAATATGTTATATGTGAGCTCACTAGTCTAATATTACATTTGTGGAATATGAGTTAAGCAGCAAAATCCAGCCGTTTTCAGAGGGCGGCCATTTTGCCACGTGCTGTCGACTGAAGATGACATCACAGTTGCTCAGGTCTCAGCTAACAACCAATCACAGCTTAGCTTCAGAAAACAGGTGAGTTCTGACTCCTGAGCAATTGTGATGTCATCTTCAGTCGACAGCACGTGGCAAAATGGCCGCCCCCTGAGATGGATAAAAACGGCTGGATTTTGCTTGCTTAACTCATATTCTACTAAACACAATATGAACCAAAATACAATATTTAGACTCGTGGGGCTGCATAGAACATATTATTAATTTAATTAATTATTTAATTAATTATTAGGAAATCTTTTTGGGTTGACTTTATCCTTTAAAAAGAATCATTCATAAAATGTGTTCACCGAATCGTTCTCTCCAGTGACTCGTTCACGAGAGCCAATAGCGTGGCAGTATATTCAGTAAAGTCCCGCCCCCATCTGACACTGGTTGCTTCGTGGTCGTTTGCGAAGATTGACAAAATGAACTCGATTGAGAAAAGAACAAATCACTTCAGGAAGTGATCCGTTCGCTGAAAATATTTGTTCTTTAAAGAAAAAGAAAAACGCGAACGAAACAACACGACTGAGAACCCGCGCGTCTTCTGGCGGTTTTTGAGGCTCCAAGTAAAATACGCTGCACTGTATATTTCTTTTTGAACCACAAAAACATGGCGCGATTGTCAAGGAAGACGCGGATTGCCTGAAAGAGAGAAAACACGCAACAACAAAGGAAAAGGTGCGGCTAGAGACGTCGCCGCAAGTTCGTGTGTATTTATAATTGGCTGTTACATCTGAGAAGTTGTGACATCATTCAATAATGATTCGAATTGTGAATCGCAGTAAAAGTAGAGTCCGACTGTCGGCCATTTGTGAAAACTCGTTGCCTTTTTTTTTTTGGGGCCTTAGCATGTCAGTGACAAGATTTCATCAAAATAACCCAAGCAACAAGAATCTACATTTGCTGACTTACAGATTGGGTTACCATGGCAACGATGGGCGGATCTACAGCTGGCTGGCTGTATGTTGAGCCTAAAAAGTCAAAGAGTCAAAAAAAGTAGGGTCAATAGGTCATCACCAAGCTACATAATTGTTTAGATCAAACCAATACATAGCAGACCCTATTGTGTTTGTAGAAATGTAATATTATCATTATTATTTTCCTTGTCAGAAATGAATCACATTTTCCGAGGGCCTAAACATGCGCAAACATTTGCCAAACTTTGCACACGTGCAGTGGCACGAAAAGTTGAGTGGGGCACAAAAGTGGGCAAAGCCGACACGATCAATTCTAATTCAATTCAAGGTCACAATCCAGTGGAAAAGCGGTATGCAAATGAAGTAGCCTACCATTTATTCGTCGTCTTAAATTTGTAAGGCTATGAATAAAACCTTCGATCGGTTGAAAATAGGGCTGTGCAATTAATCGAAATCCAATTATTACACTCCACAATGACAAAATTTGGCATCATCGTAAACAAAAGATTATTAATACTCATTTGGAGTCGTTTACATTTATTAAAGTTGATTTGATGAGTGGCTCATCCACTTCGACGCGCGCCGTCTCCTGTTTAGAAAGTTGGACCGTTCAACTTGGCTTTGTATTAAACAGAAATGTTTATAACTAATTTACCTTACAAAGATAATTGGTATTGCTTTGAATATCATTATTCTTGATAAAACACAATTTTATAAATTGTTAGTTATAAAAAAAAAGGCCAATTCTGAGCCCGCCTAGTGCTCAAGAGCGCCACCTGGTGGGGCCCGGCACACATAGCCTGTTTGGTTGTTTCATTTTTCTCTGCAAACACAATCCCAATAATTCATACTTCAACTGCCAAACTCAATTTTCCGCAGTACGTCGACTTTACTGTGAACTTTAGAGCGGAAAAGATTAAAGCCGTATACCTGCTTAATGTAATAACGTAAAGTCCTGCAGCAAGGATGAGCGCACACGCCCTCTTCCTCTCGCATCCTGCATACGGACGCGCACGCACTCCAAATGAAATAAGTTAATTGCATCTTAAATTAGGGCCGGACCTTTACTCCATTATGAAAGCTTGACGATCAAATACAGAGCTGGCCGAAGACGAGTGCAGCGCTGTGCACTCTGATGTGCGTAAAAGTGTCAGGACGATAATTGATCTGGCGCCTTCCTTTCAATCCGCGCTGGCTTCTTGATTCCAGAAATGATGTTACGGTAATTGGATTGTCAATGTGTCAACATTCCCTGCTGGCATCAAAACTGCAGTTTTTTTGGGGGGGAAAACACACACATCGCAATATGGCGTGATGGAAGGTTTATATGATAGCGTCACCTCTGTCGCCCGTGTTTGTTCAAATATGTATTGCTTAAAGTGTTGTTTCAAATGATGCGTTAGCATAAGGTAACCTGACATCGCGTTTTCACGAGGACCCGTTTTTGAGCCTCGGGTCTCGCATCCCGGTGGATTTCGCCAACCCCATTGTTTTGTCCCGCTGTTACGCATGTGCCATCCCAGCATCCCCGTTTTTTTTGCCATATGTTTATCAATCTGCCAGGTTTAGTCAACCTAGAACATTTAATAAACAACAGACAAGACTTGGATTATTTTTGCTCGCGGGGAGAACGGACAGAGATGTGCAAAGTTACAATCTCCTACCGCTCTCAAGCACATTCTGCCCAGCCCTCTCTTTTTATTTCTCTTAGGGCGGTCCCTGGTTACACAGTGATTGCTACTCTAAAGCTTGGGGGAAATATACAGCAGCAACCATCTTGGATATGAGTCATTGTGCAGATAATAATACAGACGTGTCTTTCTTCAGCGCTGAAGGTTTCAACAGTCAAAAAGTTCAACAGTTCATCCGCAAAGTGTAAAAAGGGCACAGTTCCTGTTTTGCAGCTGCAAGAGAATAAGTCATGCTTTGCAATACTATAAAGAGTAAATATGGGATAATTTATGTACATTTATTCTAACACAATCATACACTTTTTTACGATTCATGCGATAAAGCCATTAAAAAGGAATTTAACTGTTAGATTCCCTTCTATTTACATTTGTGTTCTCACTTGTATCTAATCTGTAGGTGTGTTTTCATTATACCGGAACGAGCACTACTTCCTGCTCCTGTGTCTAAGAATCATGGGAAATGTAGTCCAAGTGCTACTGTTGCCGAGACCGAGCAAAAAAGGTTGGATAGTGGACTGCAAACGGGAAAGATGGAAGTTTAATATTTTTTAATACGAGATGTGCACCTTCTACCGTATTATTGGTGTATTTTTAGTGCCTAAAGTGGGAGCGACATTTGTCGTGTGGAGGTTGTTTGGTTCCAAGAGGTCAGATATGATAAAGCAGACGGCGGTTGGATAATATCAAGCGGTTGCGTATTTTGTCAAGATACAATCCACGGTGGTTAATTTGCCGTGACTGGCAACTCGCCACCTCGTTGACGTGACGTTGCGATGCTAACCGGCCGCTAAGTGGTCTCGACGAGACGGCTTGCACGTTGCGAGCGCGCAGTGGCCTAAAAGTGCACATTTGTGTTATTCATAACCGCTTGTAAATGTCTACAAGCGTTCACGGCAAATTGGAGACATTCACGGCCAAATAACGTTCGCGGGAGATTTGGCGGTTACGGCAAACTGACCATTGCCTAAACAATCACAAGCTAACGCTACAACATCGTCTCTGTAGTAACTTTATGCTACTTTTTCTTATGGTAAAACGTTTTGACACTTTTCCACATATTCAAATAGTTCTCAAATGTGTAAAAGACATTTATTAGTATTTTTCTTTTCTTCTGCTCCCATGGCCAGCCGTTTCCATTCACAACATTAGCACATGGCTACCATGACCCAAATCACTGCCCCTTCGAGAGAGAAGGGTGTGGCCTAGGCGTGGCCTGGTGCAGCTATTTACAAAAAAGGGACACGCCCCTAAAACAGGCTGTTTTGAACAGAGCGTTTTGAGGGACAGGCTGATTGAGGGACAGCAAAAATATTCGATCCAAAGTCAATTTTGACACATGTTTTTAACACATTTGAGAACTATTTCAGTATGTTGAAAAGTTGAATATTATGAGACCTCTAAAGTCCTGTTTGAAGTACATATCATTTAAGAGTGTCATCAAATTGATTGTGTGGCATGGCGCACACGTCACTTCCAGATCCAATTTCATTTAATTGGTCCACAAATATCCCACAAAAAAATGTACTTTGTTCTTCTATTTATGCCTTCACTAAAATAACCTCAAATTGATTGGAATGTAATGTTAACATGGGATATAAGACGTACTTTATAAAGCTGCCGCATTTACGCCCATGCAGCTTTAAAATACATTTCCACAAAAAAAATAATAATAATAATAAATAAATAAATAAATAAAAATGTATTTTTATTTATTTATTTATTTATTATTATTATTCATTTCCACAGCTCCACATTGCTACGAAATGAAGATGAAACGTGCTTTTATTACCGTGTCCAAGATAGACAATCCCCATAAAATGCACCGTTTATTTGTGCAGGAATGCCAATAAAGAATGAATGCAAAGTAGCAGCCAGTAATGAGCTGGAAAGGGAAGAGCACATCTGTCCAATTTTTGTTTTTTTCCAAATTGTTTATCATTGCGTGATTGCTTTTCTATTCCGTTTCCCAACATAGAAACAGCGCGTGCGCTCCGATTTGCATTGCAATCCCTTCCCTTCCCTTTCTGGCACTGATTTGTATTTATGGATATCGTCATGCTGTGAAAACAATCGAGTGATGGTTTTTTACAGTAGCCCGTCGCACCTTGGCAAGCTCATCTTTCTCCGTTTTGTGGACAGACGTGCTTAAATCCTGGAATTTGATGCGATGGGGCCGTCGTCTGAAGTGAGTCATTGATGTGCCGGCTGGGGATGGAACGAAACCAATGGAAAGACGCTCGAAGCTCATCTTTTAACGCGAGGGATGAAGTGTGGGCATCATGTTGTCGCTTCAGAGGCACAAACGGGATGCGAAGTCGATTGCTCGTATCTTGTGGCAACCGAAAAACCACCTGATTCAAAAATTCTCAATCTCATTTCAGAGCTGTATTTTTTGAAGTTCTTGTTGTTAGCTGATTTAGCTATTTTTTTCTTCTTTTTTTTTGTCGTTTTGAAATGTTAGCAATATATGAACAGGTGTTTTTTTTTCTCCAATCTGTCTTTTTATTTATACCATCATTAATAAAAGCTTTTTGAAACAATAGCCTACTCCCACAATGATCTGTACTTCCACTAAAGTAGAATGTGAGTCCTTTTGCCACATCTGATCTCAAAATTGGGATCCATGCGCCAGAGTTCGCTCATTCATAACTTTCAACACGAACGACTCGACTTGACTGGCTCGAACTCGATGACTCGACGAAGTCACTCTGTTTACATTTGAAAATCTATTTTCGCTCATCTGTCAGATGCAAGTAAGCTAGCTGTGTGAACTATGAAGCTAAGCTAGCTAGTGTTGAATTATTAACATTGTTTTTCAGTTTCAATTTATATTTTAGCCGTTTTGGATTTAGTTATAGCTGTGTAGCTCAATGAATAGTATTGTCTATTGTATTCTTATCTGTCTCTCTCGCCTGAGAAGAAAAGGGCAACAAGTTTCTTTTCCATGTTATCTAGAAGGGAGTGTAGCCTAGTGCCGGTCTCAGTCGGTCGAAGAGATTTATTATTGTTTAGGTCTAATCTGATTTGTATGCCTGGGAACTTCTGCCTTTTTGTGCTCATGGGAGGGGAGGGACTTTTCAATAAAAAACGGTGTGCAGGAGAAGGAGGGACACACTTTTGAACAGAACACTGCTTGGGTGACTTCATTTGTGTGATCTGAAGCTTCTGTTATAATGATACCTTTGCAAAGGGACTTCTTCACCAGAATCTCACCATTCAATTAATTGAACACGCAAAGAGTACAATACAAATATTGTCCACTCTATCACTAGCTAGCTAGCTAGCTCCCTAACAGGTACACGAGCACCATGGGAACTAGCTAGCCAGCTAGCACCTGGGGCTAAAGCCAAACTCTGCCAGGGTTTTTTTACTTTCTGGACCTGGACTTGTCATCTCTGCTGCTAAATGGATGTTACCAGTACAGGACAAAGTTTCCTTGTGGTGTTAAATCTAAACCTTTGCAAAGGGACTTCTTCACCAGAATCTCACCATTCAATTAATTGAACACACAAAGAGTAGAATACAAATATTGTCTACTTTAACACTAGGTTAGCTCAACAGATTAGCTAAACGATAGCTGGTCAAATATGAACAAAACTTGATGTCAGTTGTGCATTTAATTGAGAAGACAATAAGTAGATACATTAGACGCTATGGAGAGAGTATCACTTTGAAACTATATCATGATTTTTTTTTTTACTTTAGCATAGACATCAATTCACTCTGTGGTCGTGAGTGAGCACAGCCGCCATATTTGATGTGGCAGGGCTCCTGTAAACTTATGCATGTCATTTACAACGAACTTTATTAAGTGACAAAATACAAAGTGCCTCTTAGTCACACATTTTCACACACTAATTGACTAATTGATAGTTTTTTTTTTTATCTGATGGTTTACATGTTTAGTTCCACATTAGGCTTGTTGCTGACGTTGGACCGAAACATGCATCATAAATGAAAAATGTTTCTTTCTCAAAAATCTATACTATTGGTCAGTCCATATATGTGGGTGTTATTTTTATTTTTATTTTTTTTACAAATTACTGACCGAAAGTGTTGAAAATGGTTCGCTCTATTTGAGCATGTAGTATTAATGGTTGAATAAACATGCAGTGTTGTGGTTTCCTGCAAAGTAACTATTTAAGAGATACAAGGTTTTGGCCCGACACCATCAATAGTTCAGTATTTATCATCACAGTAACAGTGTGACAAAAATTAAAAAAAATTATAAATCCAATTCTACAAAATGTAATCTTATGTTATAAATATGTTGTGACTAAGCAAGATTTTATGACTCGACTTACGATTTTATTTCCACATAATTTGAGACTTACACACAACACGTAGGGTTTGCGTTTTCGCTTTTCATCCGGCGCTCCTCGGAAATGGGTATCGACAACCGACAGGCCAGAGGTCACAACACTGGCTAATAACGGGGACTCCTCATATTAGATCATGTTGTTTTCTCTCTGCACGTGACAAGGCGCACCTGAGCCCACCTGAGGCTCTGCTCTCCTTGTTACTGTTATTGTGGAATTTCATATTTTTTTTTTCCCATCACATAGCACAGTTCATTTAAGACCGGTGTGTGTGTGTGTGTGTGTGTGTGTGTGTGTGTGTGTGTGTGTGTGTGTGTGTGTGTGTGTGTGTGTGTGTGTGTGTGTGTGTGTGTGTGTGTGTGTGTGTGTGTGTTGTGCCGGGCAGGAGAAAACAATTGGAGCTTCGGGGGGGAGAAAAGGAAAAGGAAAAAAAAAAAGAAACTCTCATGCTGGAGAATAGAAAAGTCATCGACAGTATTTTTTCCAATCAAAGCCAAAAGTGTGACACCCTGATTTAAAAAAAGAAAAGAAAATGACTCAACTAAACAAAAACAATATTTTCTCTGTTTTTCTTTCTTAGTTCATCCGTAGGATGCAATAAAAGAAAATCATTTGTGGGGTTGCACAGACACGGCTTTTCGATCACAATAACTCTGCGTGTGTTTACTGTACACGAGATGGGATGCCTCGAAGGCTCAGCTGAATATGCAACAATGGCATGACAGTATTTTATCATGTGATTGTTTTCTGGAGAGGAGCTGATTGACATTTTTTGCTAAATTGTCCTTCCAGCCATTTTCTATCATTCTTGTCCTCATTAGGGTCACGGGTAGAACCTGTCCTTTTTTGTTGTTGGGTCAGGACAGCATTTTTGTCATACATTTGGAATTGGAAGTTTGTGGTCCCCAGCAGGCCCGGGGCCTTGGGCAAAGGCGAACTAGGCATTTGCCTAGGGCGCCATCTAGTGGAGGGGATGCCAAATTGCACGGCAAAAAAAAGATTCCGAAAGGAGGAGGAGAAAAAAAAGGGCCCAGGGTAGAGGCACATATCTCAGTCAATAATCATCATAAAAAATAAACGTGAAACTAGCGTTAGCTTCCTAGCTTGCTTGCAACTTGTTTACTGCGCCATTACATCCATGCTACGCTTTGCACCAAAGTGAGGCAAAGCTTACTGGCTTTTAAAATAAAGCAAATTTGCATAAATCATTGTTCCACGTTAATTTATACAAGATAAGAATTGCGTGCTAGTTTAATGTAAACAAATATATAGGAAAGGCACACCTTTTTTTTTGTAGTTGTCTGTGAAATTTGGTATTTATTGTGTGGTGTGCTATTAAATATTATATATCTATATATTTATTTATTTAATTATTTATTTATTTTTGCCTTGGGGGGGGGGGAGGGACAATCTTCATGTTGACCTAGGGCACCAAATCACTTGGGGCCGGTCCCCAGGCTTGACGTCGGGCCCTGCCAGCATACTAATGTAATGTGGCGCAGCCCATTGGTTTGGAATGACTGCACTCAAAACAAAACTTGTGCTGCGATTGCCCCTCGAAAAAGCGCTCGGGGGGGCATTAGAAAGTGCCGTTAAAGTAAGTTTTCTCAATTCACTTCTTCCTCCCACACGTTCCAGACTAAGCCAGGATTTGAACGCCTCTACTGTTGCCCTCCCTGAACCGTTCCTGCTTCACCAAAAAAAAACAAAAAAAAAAAACACCACAACTGAAAATTGCGCCTTCTCAGTTGTATCAGCACATTTTGCCTCCGAAACGTTACAAGACATTTGCAGTAATTGAATCTCACTCCTCGCACTTCCTGAGCCCGAGCTGCCTCCTTTCCCCTCTCGCTCGGCGCGCCATCTGCGCGAGGGCATAAGTGACACTCACCCCTGGGCGCCACATTCTCAACTCCCCCTGAGAGGGTTCCGAACACGCACATTGCATTTCAAATATCCTGCAGGCATTCAAATCCTAAATGGAGGAGGATTGACAAGCGAGTGGGTGCAAGTGAAGGGAAAATGGAGGCCTTGGAAAGAAAAAACGGCATGAAATCGTTTGCGTTTTGCAGACGTGACGGCCGGCCAACGGAAGGAAGCCTTGTGCAAAGAGAGGAGAACGGGAGACGGAAGAGGGAGAATGTCGAAGCTTTGGCTGAAGTTTTTTTTTTTTTTTTTTTTTTTTTTTTTTTCCTTCTCTTAAAGAGCTCAGTATTGTTCATTCGGAAATGTCATCATCATTGCTCTTTATTTATTTTTTATTTTTTATTTTTTATTTAATTTTTTTGTGTGTGTGTGTGGGTGAGTATGTGTATGTGCGTGCGAGCGTGCGTGCGTGCGTGTATTTGTTAGCTCACCAAAAAAAACCTATTAGAAAAAATCTCATACCGTTCACCTAAACCGAACACCGCCTTTGGCTGAAGTGAACGCCTGAAAATCACATCTCGTGCATGCTCGGGGTGCATAAAGCACACCTACGCGCACACGCACTCGATGGCTGAACTGACGTGAAGTGAGCTGCGCACAAGTCAAACAGAAAGCTAAGGTTTGTTTTTGCTTCCATTTGTCACTTTCGATACTCAAAAGGACTTTCAAATATTGCCCACAAATCTGAGCACGGCAGCAGGTTTGCTGCCGTGCTATTTTTGTAGAGTTATTAGAACTATTTTGGTCTAACTCTTCTTGAATTCATTTTTTTGGACCACTGTATGGCAGCACACTCATTTAGTTTGAGATAGTATACTGTCAAATAAAACAATCGCAATATTCCATAAAGAGGCATGTCCTCGCATGAAGGACAAGATGATGGTCAATATTACAGCGGTGAACAGAAGCAAGCACCGAGTGAATCACGACAGCGTCTTGATGGATTCGTTCCATTAAATGACTTCCTGTAAGAGAATCTGTTTTAAACTCTCAACCGAGTGGAGGTGGACTCGCCTGTCGAAAGGATTTATGCTCTACTTTTAAGGTTTCGCTGTATGGGATAGATCACAGCGGCAGGCTTTGCATTTGATACCCGGGCGTGCAGTGGGGGGGGATAACGTGACGATTAATATCGCCGCGATTAAAGAAACCATCGATATGACAGCATGCAGCATGCAACTGCGGCACACACACAATTTACCTGGAGCAGTTCACAATGCATATCAAGTAACATGAGAAAAATATAAATAAATAAAAAATATATTACAAATGTAAGGATATGTGACTGTTTGGAGCCCAAAGTCTATCTATCTATATATATATATATATATATATATATATATATATATATATATATATATATATATATATATATATATATATATATATATATATATATATATATAAATAAAAATAAATATATATATATATATATATATATATATATATATATATATATAAATAAAAATAAATATATATATTTTTTTATTTCTATGTATATATATATATATATATATAAATAAATAAATAAAAAAATATATTTATTTATATATATATATATATATTTATTTATTTATATTTTTATATATATATATATATATATAAATAAATAAATAAATAAATAAATAAATATTTATATATATATATATATTTATTTATTTATTTATTTATTTCGACAAATAAGACAAAAAGCAATATAAAAGGACAGCAGATGGTGAGGACAAAAGAACAATCCGGCACCTTCCTGGGCCCTCTTACTTTTCCATCCTATCCGAATGAGATGACCCAGAAGTGCACGGAGGTCGCTTGAAATCTCAAAACACTTTCGGAAAAGTTCCTTGATGCAACCTTTGAGCCATTTTTTTGCTCCATATTACCCACAATCCTTTATGGCAGCAATACTGTATTGAAAGCAACAAACCGCCGAAGACATTTCATGCTGCAAACTTCCCAGAAATGATTAAAAAAAAAAAAGATTTTTGATTAAAAAGTATAGAACAATATATAGACGCAAACTTGCATCAACAAGATCGTCTTACATAACAGCAGCAGTGTAAACATTAAGAATTTGTCTCAAGGCAAACAGTCCTACCCACGCTGACAAACAAACACTTGTAAACACAGGAAAGTATCGCTGAGGGGATTAAACATGGAGCGAGAAAGAAAAAAAAAGCTAGAAAGTTGAAACTTACATCAGCAGTTCTCGCTGTCGTGCGATGACGTCATTAAGGAAGAGACGAGTCCAATCCGTTTGAAACAGGCTATGGCGGACGTCTTCCAACACAGGTGAAGGAAATGAGACATAAGGATGAGGAGATTTGGCTTCTTCTGGTCGTTTCTTGGTGGATGGTAAGCAAGTTAATGGTGCGTCACCGCCACCTACTGGTCTGGAGTGGGGATCCCGATTTCACTCATTCTAAGAGGGAAAAAAAAGGAAGATTTTTTTTTTTTTATTACTAATTATATCTATTTTCCTCAAATATTGCAGAGGTTTTGCCTTTTTGAGGAAGCTCCAGGTGTTGACACAGGACTAATAACTGGGAGCTGATTCCCAATTTCTTCCAGGTGTGCAGCCTTGAAAAAGTTCTTGTGGGAACTTCCACTGGTTCTTGTATCTTAATGCTCGCCATATTATGTAAACAGGAATGACCAGAAGACTGCATGTTCTCAGTTGAACTGTTTACTGGATGCAAGAATTATTGAGTTCAACAGCTGTGGAGAGAATCTAATCTTATTCAAAATTGTCGCTACTCTTACTATCTCGGCCGTCCACCCCCACGGGGAAGAACCAAGTGACAATGAATCATGACAAAATGACATCTTTAAAATATGAGCAGAGATGGCAAATGCAGGTCCAGAGAGTAAAAACCCTGCCACAGTTTGGCTTTAGCCTTTATCGCCAATTGTTTTCCATTGTCAAGCTAGCTAGCTAACACCACGGGAGCTAGCTAGAGAGCTAGCTAGCTCCAGGGGCTAAAGCCAAACTGTGGCAGGGTTTTTACTTCCTGGACCTGCATTTGCCGCCTCTGAATAAGAGTTTAACAGCCTGGCTCGGAACCTATAAATGAATAGAAAAGCCACTAATCCATTCCAACCACCTAAAAAAAACACACACCAAAAAATTATTTGTAACATTTCTTTAATCTAGATTATTTTTTTATTTTTTTTTGCATCATGGTTAATTTATTGCAGCTCCTTCTGGTGAGCGTGAGTTGACCATCAGTGGGCTTTATAATAAAGTCACACAAATGAAGAAGTGTTTCAGTCAGCTACTCTGCAAAAGACAACTAGTATTTTTAGTGACTCTAAAAATCCAACAATACTAGTTGTCTTTTGCAGAGATCAATAATATATGCCTGTAAACATTTTCATATTGTTTGTCTAAATGTGTTGATGCAACATTTGTTTTCAAATGTCTATTCGTTAGCCTGTCTATGGCATTTTGCATTGTTAGTTAGCATTAAGCTAAGATACCAGAGATGCTGTTTCTTAGGGCTGGGTATCGATTCTAATTTCCTCAATCGATTCGATTTCGATTCACAAGAGTTAAGTTCGATCCAAATTCGATTTTTTTAGATTTGATTTGATTTGCTTCAATTCAATCCGATATTGATTAATTATGGTAAATATTAAGGACATGATAAAAACTCCACAAACAATTCCAGATCAAATTTTGCAGAGGCAAAAACTGGTTAAATGATCTAATTTATTAATATTATAAGTGTGACAAAAACATTGACATCAGCAAGGATGAGATGAAGATGTTTTCATAATTCTAAATGTAAACTAAAATATTTTAAATGATCTTAAAGTGTCATAAGCCAGGTCTTTCATAAATGTAAGAAAATACTTTTAAATTCATGTGAACAGTAAATTTCAAGAAAACAGTCAGATACAAAAAAAAAATAATTAGTCTTTAAAATGATATTTTCTTATGAATTAATGGGGGGAAAGATATAAAAATAATCGATTCATATTTTTTTGAATTGATATAAGGCTCGAAAAATCGATTATTCGATTTTCTTAAACCCAACCCTACTGTTTCTAAAACCGATCAATGTGTCCAGTTCGCTCCAGATGTGATTTTCTCGACGAACTTGACTTGCTCTGACCGACCAATCGGAGGACGGGAAACTACTGACGTCATCACGAGAGGACAAATTCCGTCATTCTCAGAATGGCCATTTTGATGACGAATGACGCGTAGACAATTACAATTCGGTTTGGCTCAAAATATTGACAAGTTTGCCGACGACGTGAGTGAAAATTCTTTGACTCGCCCTCCTCGGATTACCCTCGTCATTGCCCGCGCAGACACGGCGTCAGCACAAGGTTGTTGTTGTTCCAAGAGTGACGCGCGGTCCATTCTTCTCCCGCGCAGGACAATCAGCCAATCGGCGGCGCTGATGGAGATGGAAGAACGATAAGAGCCCCCGTCGCCCCCTGCAGGGAAGGAGGCTGACGTCAGGGGGCTCGGAAATAGATGGCGTGTGCCGATAGCGGGCGCCCTCGCACCTGAGACCAACGCGGAGGGCAGCCCTCGCTCGGATGAATGATGGCCTCGTGTCTGCCGCGGCCATTTCATGCTGCAAAGCACACTTTGTCGTCCGATAAATCACATCTTGCGGAAAAGTAACTCGGTTTTCGATCACGGAGGAACCGCAATGGCGGTGTGATATGTTAAGAAATTAACAAGCGCTTGGTCAAAGCGTGTGGCATTTGAAACATTGATAGACGAGGCTCGTTGCGCATTAATTGCTGCACCCTGACTGTAATGGGGAAACGAATGGAAATGTTATTTGAGTTTGGCACGGAGGCAAGAGCTCGTTGCGTGAATGAAGTGGAAACAGGACGACTGTGAGGAGGCACATGTTGCTCTTATCACCAAGCGCAGGTCCACATATGGGATGGAAGGAGTTCAGTTACTCGCCAACATTATTATAGTTAACCAACACTAACAAAATCACTCAAATTACATCATACATGACCTTTCTGGGTTCATTTAAATGTCTTGGTTTTGGTATTGCTCGTCGTTGGAGAATTTATGTTTACCTTACATAAAGCGTGTTTGGACAATAATATGTTCTATGTGACATCACTATTCTAAACATGACATTCTGATTAATATTACATTTGTGGAATATGAGTTATGAAGCAAAATCTCAGGGGGCGGCCATTTTGCCACTCGCTGTCGACTGAAGATGACATCACCGTTGCTCAGGCAACAACCAATCACAGCACAGCTTAAAAAAAAACAGGTGAGCTGTCATTGGTTGTTGCCTGAGCCCTGAGCAATGATGTCATCTTCAGTCGACAACAAGTGGCAAAATGGCCGCCCCCTGAGATGGATACAAACGGCTGGATTTTGCTTCATAACTCATATTCCACAAATGTAATATTAATCATCAAGTCATGTTTAGAATAGTAATGTCACATATAACATATTATTTTCAAGAAATGTTTAAGGTTGACTTCCCCTTTAATACAATCAACAAATACTCCATATAATTAAACTACAACTTAAACATTTTTCAAAAATCTAACATCCCTTCTCTATTAAATTAAACAAGAAGTGCTCTATTTTCACAAACATGCGCCAACGAGCTCAACCTAAAAAGCGCAGCGCCTCTGGCACATAAAGTAGAAAAAGTCGTCTGGATTTTAGACTTGGTAAAACCAGGTCTAATTTATGGCGCAGGCGATGTGACATGATTTTGGTTGATTAGATCAAGTTGCGGGAAGACAGATTCGGTGTCATCATATTCATTGTATAAATCAATTCATTGAACGTAGCATGATCATCTTAAAAACATTTGAATAGCACACCGCTAACAACTATTGGGGATGGGGAGGTCAGACACGGACGCACTATCGGCGGTGAAGGCAGTTTCCAAATCGGTCACATGCGTGGCAGACGACATCATCTGCATAAACGCACTTCAATCTCAAGCACGGACCGCAGCCAATCAATTTCTTTTTCTGCAATGTCAAGAATGATGTCCACTTCCACCACCCTGATTTTAACGGAAATGGTGGGAGCCGCTGCTTTCCATCCCACAACTGCGCACAATGGTTCGAACACCCTCTACCTGTGTAAAAACTAGGAAAATACCAAAAGTAAGAAAACTCCGCCCATGCATACAGTCGGACTGTGCTTTACAGGGTCCCCAAAAATAGGGCCCCCAATGTCAAAATGAACCCATATTGAAGAATCCAAATTGATGATAACCCTGCAGATCGCTCGAGACATGTTTTTCTAGTTTTCTCTGACCAACCAGTGAAGAGCACAGAAAAATCCTGTGATTGTTGTGGGACAGCTCGCCCCGTCAGACACATTTCAAATCAGATTGCTCAAAGAAACGGTCCTATTGCTAATATAGTTTCAATAACAACAACCAACGTGACTCATTCTAAAGGCTTTGGGCTGCAGAGGTGGCAAATCCAGGTCCAGAAAGTCAAAACCCTGCCACAGTTTGGCTCTAGCCCCGGGTGCTAGCTAGCTAGCTAGCTAGCTCCCATGGTTTCTTGTTGACCTTTTAGGGAGCTAGCTAGCTAGCTAACATCAGGGGCTAAAGTCAAACTGTGGCAGGGTTTTGACTTTCTGGACCTGGATTTTGCCACCTCTGTTGGGCAGATTAGATTAACGTCGCAACACGTGGGCGGGATCTAACATTCATATCCTTATATGGTAGCAGTGCAGCTAAAAGAAATGCTACATTAAGGCCAGTTATTTGAGTATTTATATTTTAAAGTGAGTTGGCCAGCTTCCTCTCGGAAAATGGAGGGAAAAAAATCATAATGCTTGACATTTCCAGATTAGCCGTGAAAGCATTACAGGGACATAATCGCACCAAAAAAAAAAAGCCCCAGAGGAATAAATCAAGGCGAGTGCAGTGAATTGTTTCCATTCTTGCACTCGTTCACACATTGAAGAAAATAGAGTCAACTCAACGGGGATGTAATTGTATTCAGATGAAATGCATTTATGTTTTTTTTCCTAGGTTTGAAAAATGTCTACCGAGCCAGAGCGATGAATGCATAGAACACGTTGTGGCAAGATGCAAATGTGCTTGGGGCACATCCCATTTCCATAATGTGCACTCAGCAGACAGGCAATGCGAAATCATCATCAGGAGGCTGGCGAGCGCACAGAAAGCATAACAATCACATATGTGAACCTGCATGACAAATACGAGTGCTTTTGTCTCAGGGCCTGCCGTGCCCAGATAAACAAACACAACATTTGTTGCAGTGTGTGTGTGTGTGTGTGTGTGTGTGTGTGTGTGAGAGCGTGGTCTTGTTTATGTTACATAGTGGGGCCAACATTTCGGGATTTCGGGCACAGGACAATTTCAGCCTGCAGGTGGCCAGAAGCTTCACTTTAATAATGAATTGTGTACTTTCTGCCATTTTGACTCCATATGATCTTTTCTTGTGACCAAATCTCAATTTACAAACCATAATTTATGATTTAAATTTTGTAGCAGTACACTATCAGCACTGATACCAACTCAACGGTAATCTTGTTTATGTGATTGAAGAGGGTATGAAAATTAACTCATTCACTGCCATTGACGGTTATAGACGTCATAAATTCATTTGAATTCAACTGAAAATTAGTTTAACATTTTTTTCCCACTTTTGTTAACAAGAGTATGAAAACCTCGATTTTTTTTGAACATATAGAACAGATATAAAATTTGTGATTAATCGTGAGTTAACTAGTGACGTCATACAATTAATTACGATTTTAATTGCCCGACGCTCCTAATTTTTTATTGTAATTAACCGCATGACTTCAATAGTTGACTCCCGATTAATCACAAATTGTATATCTGTTTGTAAATTTTTAACTAGTGAAGTCATGTGATTAATTACGATTAAAATCCTGACGCCCCTCATTTTTAATAATCTTTTTTTTAAATAATAAAATAATTGTAGTTTTTTTTTTAATATATAATCTTTTTTTAAAGAAAGGATTATTCAAAATTAGGGGCATAAGGCAATTACAATTTGTAATCGTAATTAATTGTATGACTTCACTAGTTAACTCAAGATTAATCACAACTTTTATATCTGTTCTAATACAATTAAAAAAAATCTAGGTTTTCATAACTCTTGTTAACAAAAGTGGGAAAAATGTTAAACTAATAGAAATAGATCAAATTATTTTTTGACGTCTATAGCCGTCAATGGCAGTGAATGAGTTAAAAACATAATTTGATATGATTCCATGCATCTTTGCAAATCTAATATTGTCGAACAATACCTGCCAGGCAAGCTTGAATGACAGTACAGATTCCTTTATGTAGCTAAAAATGGCGTCCTTTGGAGTACGTGTACATCATCATCGGCATGTGGTCGCATGAGTCACTTTGTTTCAAATGCGATCAACTAAAGCTCGTCAAGGACACAAATGAGTTGACTGAATTCATGAGTGAGGCGCTTGTTGCCTTTCTTGCCAAGTCGCGACGAAACGCGGCCGGCGGCCTCCAACTTACGTTGGAATACAAAATCAAAGCGTTGAGTGCGAAACCGACAAACAAACAAAAAAGTTGCAAGACTTAAAGCCAAAATGAAATGATGACGTCAGAGGAGAGATTTTCGTGCTTTTTTTAGATATGATTGGAATGAATGAGCCATTGATTGCATGAAGCAAAATGGCGTCGGCCGTCAGGGACAATTGATCGTTGTCGTCGATTGTTAGCTAGCGAAAATGGCGTCATTGCATTACATTACAATAGACATAAAAGGTTGTATTGAAAATTAAAATACAGACCTGAAAAAAACACTTTTCTTTAAGCATATTTTTTTATATTATGATGTCTTTTTCAATGCCAATCTGCAGATATATTTTTTAACACTTTTTTTTTGTAGTTTCATTTCTCTTTTCTTCAGTTTCAACTTATTGGCAGTGTTTTAACGTGGGGGGGGGGGGGGGCAGGATTGGGGCCTTCCAGTTTTTCAGGAGAGGAGAGTGCGCCCTCTGTTGGCTAAAGGCAATACTCATGGATCCAAATTCACCAGGAACTCCTAAACCGCCTGTAAATCGGTGGGGTTTTTCTACATATAACTTTGTGGCGTAATGTTTTTGTAGTAAACCAGTTAGCATGTTAGCTAAATTAGCATGGCATGACGCATAAAGTAATTTCAAACGGTACTTTTAACGCCACGAGTAACATACGTAACTACATATAACCTTGTGGCTTACAGGCGGTTCAGTATTGCCTTTAGCCAACCCCCCCCCCCCCCCCCCCCGCGTTAAAACACTGCTAATAAGATGAAACTAAAAAAAAGAAAAGTGAAACTGAAAACCAGACAGTTAAAACTGCAAACGTGTGACACTTGGTACAAATAAAAAGAGTGTAAAAAAATCTGCAGATTGGCATTGAAAAAACATTATACAAAAAACATATGCTTAAGGAAATCGTGTGTGTTTTTTAATGTCTGTATTTTATTTTTCAATACAACCTTTTCCAATGCCAATACTTGTTCCAATTTGTTTTCCAATGCCAAATCTTATTGTTCTCTTGAGTAATAAAAGCGCCACGAGTAGAGCACTAATTAGCATTAGCGAGTCAGACTGAAGTAGATCATTACGGTTCCTTGAACATCTATAAATTGAAGCAAAAATCATTGTCAATCAAATCATTTGGAATCAAAAATCGTTCTCACTCGAAAATTGATTCTGAATCGAATCGCACACCTCTTGAAACAAAAATCTTTATCCATTACAGAGATATTGCATTTTGAAGTTATAGACCACATTTCTTGATCACAAGATTTTACCTTTCACTCATGTAATTGCATTTTTAAAAAGGGTGGGGGGGGGGGGGGCTGCGATTTTATGAACTTCGAATATGGATATCTCTGGACTGGCTTGATCAAATTTGACTTTTTTTCTGTTCAATTATGGTGCATTTGATGAAATAATTTTGAATGTGATTTAATTATTTTGCAAAAAAATTCCAAGTTCCTACAAATTGACCCGTAAAGTGGATCGGTTTCATTTTTGATCCATAATTGAGTTATTTTTGACCCAACTTTTTTTAGAGTGTGAAATACATTATTAGGGCTGCGTATCTAGTCTAATTTCCTCAACTGATTCAATTTCAATTCACAGGAGTTCAGTTCGATTCGATTTTTCCCGACTCGATTCGATCCGCTTCAATTCATTCTATATTGATTGACATCAATTCTTCTTAAAAATCAAGGGAATGATTTAAAAACTCCACAAACAAATTCCAAGTTACATTTTGCGGAGGCTGTAATTGGTTAATAGATTTAGTTTATTAGTGAAAGTAACACATCTAATAATCACGTAAGTGTTACTCAAACATTGACATCAGCAAGGATGAGATGAAAATATTTCCATAATTCTAATTTCCATAATTAGATTCTGAATGGTTTAAAGTTCAATAAGTAAATGTAAGAAAATATTTTTAAATGAATGTGAACAATACATTTCCAGAAAACAGTAAGCTACAAAAAAAAAATTAAAATTCAATTTTCTTATGAATTTATGGGGGGGGGAGATATTAAAATAATCGATTCATGGTTTATGAATCGATATTCGACTCAAAAAGGAAAATCGATGAAATATCGATGATTCTATTCTTTTTAAACCCAGCCCTATTTATTATGCTGTACTAATCCTCTAATCATAACGAACCATTCCAAACCACGTGATTGATTGCCGGGCCTATTTGGAAACGGGTCCGCAAGTGGAAGAGAGGAGGCGGGAACGAGCACGTGTACCGCGTACGCTCACTCTGGTCCTTTACTGCTTTGATGGCTTCCGCTCTCTCCTGTCAGTCCGCACAGCTTCGGTTACGTAAGCGAGAGATGGCGAGAGGGCGGAGAGATGGAAAAGACAAATGAAAGAAGGCAACGGCGTGACAAACACGCGGTGGGTGGGCCGCAAGGGACAGAAAAGAAAGTCTGACTCATTCCCGCAGTCGTGAAGCAGACGTGCGCTGAGGACGACAGCTCGGCATCAATGATGTCCCTTTAAAGAAGGATTAGGCTTCTTATATGGTGGCAAAGATTGTTTTTTAAAGAGGGCAGTGTGTATTATTTAGCGCCATCTAGTGGTGAACCAATAATTCATTTATATAAAAGAACACTAAGTACCCCCCAAAAATATGTTCTACCACATCAACATACAACCTTTTATATAATCGTGGGTCTCGTGATCGCTAATTATATTAAATAGGTGGCCGCCGTGTTTTGCCGCCATCTTTCTACTCCAGATACCCGTAGGAGAAGAACTTCGCTAGCATAGTTAGCCTCTACCGTTTGTGCGAGTTCAGTTCGATTCGATTTTTCCCGACTCGATTCGATCCGCTTCAATTCAGTCTGTATTGATTGACATCAATTCTTCTTAAAAATCAAGGGAATGATTTAAAAACTCCACAAACAAATTCCAAGTTACATTTTGCGGAGGACGTAATTGGTTAAAAGATTTAGTTTATTAGTGAAAGTAACACATCTAATAATCACGTAAGTGTTACTCAAACATTGACATCAGCAAGGATGAGATGAAAATATTTCCATAATTCTAATTTCCATAATTAGATTCTGAATGGTTTAAAGTTCAATAAGTAAATGTAAGAAAATACTTTTAAATGAATGTGAACAATACATTTCCAGAAAACAGTAAGCTACAAAAAAGGCATCTTTCTACTCCTGATACCCGTAGGAGAAGAACTTCGCTAGCATAGTTAGCCTCTACCGTTTGTGCGTGAATACAGTATTAGGATGCTTGCCTCCCTCTGCTTTGCTCCTGCTAGCTGCTTTGTGTTAGCCTCTCCAGCTAGCTTGTGCTAGCCGCTCTTGTTAACTTCTCCTGCGTGCTTCTTGCTTGCCGCTCCCGCCGACCGGGCAGACCATAGTGCGTATGTTTCAAAATCGCTGCATTCTATTAGTTCACCACTGGATGGCACTAAATAACACACACTGTCTCTTTAAACTTCTGCTTAATATTCAAATTAAATTCGCACAGTCGTTCAATCATTTGCTTTTAAAGACTAAAGGCACACATTTTACATGACAGAAATCTAATGGCACAAAAAGTATAAATGCTGACAATAATAATGATGAAAATATAATAATGATGATCTCTTGTTAAAGGCACAGTGTGTATAATAGTGTTGTCATCTAGTGGTGAACTAATAAAATGCAACTACCTAACTAAGAAATTTTGAAGCACGCGCACTCAAAGAGAGACCACCTTTCGCAAACCTGCCAGGCTACCACCAATTAATATGTTTATTAAGTTTGTCGCCTTCGGGTATCCGTAGCAGAAACATGTCAGCTGCCTGTGAGGCGCAGCACGACTGAATAAGTCGTGATTACTAGACCTACGATTATATTAAATAAATACATTTTTAAAAAACATGAGCGTTGATGTGATTCAACTTTTTTTGGGGGGGGGGGCATGTTATCGAAGTTAACAGTGGGTTTTGAAAATAAATGAACATTGGAAAATCAGAAAATTCTATACACTGCCCAATTTAAACTCATTCACTGCCATTGACGGCTATTGACGTCAAAAATTAATTTGAACTATTTTTATTAGATTAACATTTTTTCCACTTTTGTTAACAAGAGTATGAAAACCTATCATTTTTTATTGTACATTTAGAACAAATATAAAATTGATGATTAAAATGTGAGTTAACTATTAAAGTCATGCGATTAATTACAATCAAAAAATCCAATCGCCTGAGGCGATTTAAAAAAAAGAAAAGATTATTAAAAATGAGGAACGTCAGGCGATTACATTTTTTAATTAATTGCATGACTTCATGAGTTAACTCACAATTAATCACTCATTTTATATATGTTCTAAATGCACAATAAAAACATTCTAGGTTTTCATACTCTTGTTAACAAAAATGGGGAAAATTTTTAACTAATAGATTTCACTAGTTAACTCACGATTAATCACAAATGTTATATCTGTTCTAATACAATACAAAAAAATTCTAGGTTTTCATAACTCTTGTTAACAAAAGTGGGAAAATTGTTAAACTAATCGAAATATATCAAATTAATTTTTGACGTCTGTAGTCGTCAATGGCAGTGAATGAGTTAAGATAAGACACGTTTAAAAACAAATGCTAAAGAATACAAAAGGAAAAATAGCACTCTATATACAGTAATGGCAGACCCTGTCATTCTCCATATTTTGACCTTTAACCTCGGCCAAAATACAGCAAAAGAAACCATCTGCTTATGATCCAAAACACATAAGCTCATCCGTGACCAAATTGTCCACCCAAAACCAGCAGCCACTCCCGAACCCCTGAAGGGAAAGGAAAAAAAGAAAAAAATATTTGATGGATAATTTTAAAAAGCAAAAAAAAATGTGGTACACTTTTCAGATGTTTCAATAGCACCGAGTGACATTTTCAGTGGGTCGGCACCGCCAGCGTGAGCTTCAACTTGGCGCCTTCTCCGTCTCTAAGTGCTCCCACAAAGGCCAAGCTGTGAAAGCGCCGGCAAAATTGCTGTAATTATCGTCAATCAGTCGCCAAGCGGGCGGTGGCGGAAAGGCTGCGAGCGCACAAACAGCACAAGCGGGGGAGGGCAAGCGGGGGGGGGGGGGGGTAATGGGTGCAAAGCAACCAACAGGACCGACTGCCAGTCTCCAAATCAAGAGATTTTTCGAAGACGCCGATGCAGATGCGAGGATGGAGACACTTTTTTGCTGCCGCCAATGCAAAGTTCCTCCCTCAAAATGATTCGTTTTAACGAGGCGCCATTTTGTTTCCTGCTTCCACCCGGTATAAATGAAAGCGTTATCAGAAAGTCATTAGCGGTTTCGCTAATTCATTATGAGCTGCGGGAACAGAATGAGTCATTGATTTTTCGATAACACGCATGGGCGGACGTAGTTAGGCGCTTTGGCAAAGGGCTGGCCAAGCAAACGTGACCGGACCGCTCGGGTTTCGCTGTCTTTCGGATCTCCTCCGATTTGCAGCTGGCGTGGTCGTCACTCGCTTGTGCGTGCGTTCGCATTTGCTGGACCTGCAGCATTACGGATGGTGACAGAAGCTGTGACGCGTTCGTTCATTCATTCACTTAAAGCAGCCGTTTTCACTGAAGCAACCCCCTTCGCTCCCAGCTGTTTTACTGGATTTGGACTGATTTTGCAAGGCCCACAGATGTTCTATTGCTATAAAAAAATGGAAGCTACAAAAAGAAAGATTAGAGTCTCTTTTTTCAGGAAAATCTGTTTCCGTTTTGCAGCAGTTAGCATTAGAATATAGCTAAGTTTCATCATTATTCACAAACCTATTTAGAATTCTGAGTCATTGATGGGGTTTTTCAACATGGTCCTGGTTCATTTCCTATGCTCTGATGCCACCTGCTGGCCGTTTGTGTAATAACTACTATTTCTTCAATTATTTGCTCTAGCTTTAAAAAACAAAATAACATAAAAAAAACATATACATGCATCTTTGGGACACTTATTTAAAATAGAACATATTTATATGTTTTCGGGAGCAAATGAGAGATGTAATTATTGCATATTATTGTACAGAAGCAGAGTATAATCTTAGGGTAAATTACAGAACCACTGCAATAACCTGGCCATGGTGAGGGAGCAACTATGAATTCAATGACATGTATTTAAAACAACCACATTGTTTGGTTTAGTAAAGTCCATTAACTAAAAATGATTCAAAATGCCGTTGGGTAATGCTAACGAATAGCATCGGTGTCACAAAGTCATTTAGGCAACATTGTAAAGCAATTAATTCATTGAGGTAAACAAATCTCGTCCGCACAGAAGCATTTCAAGACTTGCGTGTGTCCAAAAGAAGACGCTGAAGACGTTTAACGGCTGTAATGTATATGCCAAGACTGGAGTGGCGCTGTAGCGCAGTCACAGGGAGTTAACGGAAAGCGTAGAAGAAGAATCAGCCAAGAAGACGAACTTTATTGCAATCTGCAGAACAAATATGGCTTTGCATGTATCGAAACAACATGAAAAAGACGAACACAGGAGACGCGACAATGGCGGGTGGTTCAAGTACAACGTGGGAATAAAGAAGCTAAATATTTTGCTGCAAATGCATAAGCAAGCTAAGGAGGTTGCGCAAAACAACTACGACGCGGCTATCCGCCATTGTTGTTGACAGACTGACGGTTCGCGCACAGTCACGCGAGAATTGCCGCGTACGTCATCAATGTGCGACGACGCGTCGCCATCGAGCTGCGACCGTTACGTCATCACTGGAGGAGACGGACGCGTACGCGCCGCGTTTTCAAATCTTTCCACTCTGGAGCCCGCTTTCAAAAGTGATCGCTTTCAAGCTCCGTGTGGACGAACGGCCAAAACGGTAAGACACTTGTGAGGATACATTGAAACTGTCTTTTGTGTGGAATTTAATTAATTTGATAATTGTATTTATAAAAAATTAAATTATTAAATTAAATACAACTACTTTTTAAAAATAACATACAATAAAATTATATATTTTCTAATACATTGACTTAAGTAAAGGACTTGGAACTAACAATAACGTTATATTTTTTAAATATAATTATGAAATGATAAAATAAATTAATTTGCCTTCGTTTAATGAATTGAATAATTTAATTAAAAAAATATTAAAACATTTATATATTAAATTACACTTTTTGACATGAATAACATTAGATAAAATAAATATAATTTAATAATTGTATTTATTTAAAAATGTTATTATTAAATTAAATACAACTACTTTTTTTAAATAACATACAATAACGTTAGATTAGATTCTTAGATTATTTTTAGTCGCAAGGAGAACGGACAGAGATGTGCACAGATTACAATCTCCTACCCGCACTGAGGCACACTCTCCTGAGCCCTCTCTTTTTATGTTACACAGCCGTTGCTGCTCTAAAGGGGAGGGGTCTCACAGCAGCAACATTAAAGCTCCCATATTATTCAACTTTTCCACATGCTAAAATAGTTCTCAAATGTGTAAAATACATGTCTGTGACATGTCAAAATTTACTTTGAATCCATTCAAAACAGCCTGTTTTAAGTGTGTGTCCCTTTTATGTAAATAGCTGCACTGGGCCACACCTCGGCCATACCTTTCTCCCTCGAAGGGGCTGTGATTTCGGCTGCGGTAGCCAATGCTAACGTTATGAATGGAAACGACTCGGCCATGGCTGAGCAGAAGCAGTGTGGTACGACCGTACCGATTTGAGTCAGACAGACATGTCTTTTACACATTTGAGAACTATTTGAATATGTGGAAAAGTGCCAAAAAGTTGAACCGTGATAAAAAGTAGCATAACGTTACTACAGACATTATGTTGTAGCGTTAGTTTGCGTGATGATTTTGCCGTCACCGGCAAATCTCCCGTGAACGTTATTTTGCCGTGAATGCTTGTAGACATTTACAAGCGGTTATGAATAGCACAAATGTGCACATTCAGGCCACTGCGCGCTCGCAACGTGCAAGCCGTCTCGCCGAGACCACTTAGCGGCCGGTTAGCATCGCAACGCCACGTCAACTAAGTGGCCAGTTGCACAGTCACGGCAAAATAACACTAAATGATGCATGCGCGCGTGTGTGTATGTGTGTGTGTGTGTGTGCTCTTGTTTTTTGTTACATAGTGGGGCCACCATTTCGGGATTTCACAGAGTTGTGGGGCCCACCCGTCCATGTGGGGCCATTTTGCTGGGCCCCACAAGTTTAAACGTCTTTTTGAGGGTCAAGACTTGGTTTTAGAGTTTAGGCTTGAATTGGGTTATGATTGAGTTTAGGGTAAGGAATAGGGGTAGGCAATCATTTTTTATGTTTGGGGTTAGGGGGAGGGGCTAAGAAATGCATTATGTCAATGAGTTGGCCCCATAAAGATAGTAAAACAAACCTGTGTGTGTGTGTGTGTGGGGGGGGGGGGTCCTGATCAATCTAGTGTATATGAGAGTGAAGGATGACGAGAAAACCGTTCCTCTAATATTTAAAGGCTCGTATGCTGTTGTAATGGAAATAATAGGTTTGTTATTGCGCACTAAATAACCGATTTATAGGGACGTAAAATAACTAATGGAAGTAATGTTGCCAATCTCTGCACTAAATGCTGTATTTCTGCCTAGTTCGAACCTGATCCTCAAAGTACAATAGCGCACTCTGTTGGTGAATAACAGAAGTGCATGCTTGTTTACCTTGCACATGCATTGTGTGTGCGGCACGATAGTCGTCAGTGTTTTTAGCAGGTTGTGGGTTTGAGCTGCATTCCAAAAACATCGATCACAGGCAGCGGTGGCGGAGGGTTTGTATTGAAACGGAAACAAGATTAAAGTCAAAGTAAATTAGTTTTAAATCCTTTACGTATAGCCAGTGTATTAAGAAATATATATAATGTTATTCATGTTAAAAAGTGGAATTTAATATATGAATTTTTAAATAAATTAAATTAAATTATAAAATTTAATTAAATTAATTAATTTATTTTATAATTTAATAATTATATTTTAAAAATATGTTTTTGTTAGTTCCAAGTCTTTTACTTAAGTCAATGTATTAGAAAACATACAGTATATAACGTTATTGTATGTTATTTTAAAAAAGTAGTTGTATTTAATTTAATAATTAAAATTTTAAATAAATACAATTATTAAATTATATTTATTTTATATAATGTTATTCATGTCAAAAAGTGTAATTTAATATATTAATTTTTGAATATTTTTTTTATTAAATTATTAAATTCATTAAAAGAAGGCAAATTAATTAATTTTATCATTTCATAATTATATAAAAAAAATATAATGTTATTGTTAGTTCCAAGTCCTTTACTTAAGTCAATGTATTAGAAAATAGATAATTTTATTGTATGTCATTTTTAAAAAGTAGTTGTATTTAATTTATTTTTATTTTTTTTATAAATACAATCATCAAATTAATTAAATTACATTAAATTAATTCATTTTATTTTAATAATTGAATATTCATATTTTAAAAATATAAAGTAATTTACTTAGATCAATGTATTATAAAATATACATAATGTTATTGTATATTATTTTTAAAAAGTTGTATTTAATTTAATAATTAAAAAAATAATAATAATTAAATGAAGGTAAATTAATTTATTTTATCATTTAATAACTATATTTTAAAATATCATGTTATTGTTAGTTCCAAGTCATTTACTTAAGTCAATGCATTAGAAAATATTATTATTTTTAAAAAGTAGTTGTACTTAATTTTATAACTTATTTTTAAATTAATTAAATTATTAAATTAAATTAATGAAATTAAATTAATGTATTTTATTTTAATAATTAAATATTCATATTTTTAAACATAATGTTACTTTATATGCTTGCAAAACAATGTGTTCCCATAGCTTTGTTAACATTGTGAAATGGCTAACAAAAAAATAAATAAATTAAATTGTCATTTACAAAGGTTTAAGAAAAGCAACAAGACTATTTTTGACAAACTAAGTATAAAGTACAGGTGCGTGTTGTAAATATAGTGAATAAGTGTCAAAAGTACTTATACCTGAAGTAGCTTACAGATAAAAAAAAATCGACTTCGCTATAATATCACCCTTTTTGTACTTTCTTGCGTTGCACCACTGATGGTATCGTAAGCGCAATTGCAAAGGACACGCGCTCTAGAAAATCAATGGACGGATGTGTTGTGACTTGGTCCGACCAAACTTTGCCGCCCCGTGGCCTTCGTTTCCCGTGATTTGTCGGCCCGACAGCGCATGCCGATGTCAACGCGGCCTCAGTCAACGCCTCCGACTTTTTCTTTTTTGTTTCTCTCTCTCTCTCTCTCTCTCTCTCTTTCTCTCTCTCTATTCTCCTGCACCTGTTTGTGGCCGTCAGCGCTGTTCGCATTGTGCCGCCAACCGCTGCAGAGGAACTGCAAGTCTGCGACAACGGTCCCTTGACGCGACCTCAGGTCCCCCCAAATGTCGAGTCAGGTAGGTTCTTCGCTTCGCCGCGGGTCAAAGGTCACGCCTTTAACTTTTGTATGATACGATCAGCTTTTTTTCTTTTTGCGCCGCGTTGCATCCATTGGACGCTGTGTCGGGATTTTTCCTCACATCTATTTATAGCGGCGGGAGGACATTAACTCAGTGGCATGAAATGTCACGAGAGCCTCGCAGCATTTTAATGTAAACGTGAAGGTCGTGAGAGTTTTACTTTCGATGCGTGAATTGAACATTCACTGGCAGCCTTTTGGGGGCATTTTGATGAGGGATGGACTGGCTGGGTCGATTCTCAGTGCCGATATTCTGCATTTTGACAAATATCAGCGTCGGCTTTTTGTTTTGTTTTTAAATCTGATGGCAAATCCTGTTAATTAACTTCAGGGAACTCTTTATTTCAACTTTCACTTAACTTTGTAGGAGATGCTGCTGACCCTGGCAACACTCTGAACCTTCTATTTTTGTTTGAAATTAAAACCAAGATAAGTGAAAAAAAATATTTTAGATATTTTGAAATTTGCACTCTAAAAACAGTATGGTCAAAAGTAACCCAATTATGGATAAAAAATGGACCAATTCACTTTATGGCTCAATTTGACCCAATTTTGTGAGTTGCTTTATACAAAATGACCCGATTTTTTGACCCAATGCAAAGATCTGACCAATTTTTACGAGTTGTTTTAAACTAAAAGACTCAAGGTTGGGCCAAATAGACCCAAGTAGAGGATCGGTCCATTTTCTACCCAAAGTTGGGTTATTTTAGAGTGTGGGAAAACTTCATGCTACAGAAAACAAAAGGGAGCCATTTATACTTGTTTAAAGTGTTGATATAACTTTTTAACGCACTAATGACCCTGCAGGAATTCCCTCAACTTTTTGTTAGAATTTTAAAACAAAGATTTCCATTGTCTAAGATTTAATAACAAAAAAAATAAAAAAATAAAATTTTGCAAATCTGAGAAGTTGTTCAATAAACACATGCTTAAAAACATTTCAACAATAACAAATGATTATTAATAGTTGGAGTTAGTTTTGTTTTGAATATTGGCTCCAAATATCGGTTATCAAACTCCTTGACTACTAATAATCGGTATCGGCCTTGAAAAAAAAAAAGAGGTTCGTCACCCCTGTATCCCTGTTTTAAAAAAATATATATTTTTCAGGCGTCATGAGAACTTTTACCACCTCTCGTTAATGTTTAGACTCCGAATGGAAAATCACTGACATCACTGAACAGCTATCCCTCTCAAAGAAATGTCCACAATGCACAAGGTGACATGTTCGCAGGCCTTTCGAACCACCTTTTACGAGTTGTCAATTTTGTCTCAGGAACGACATGGAAGAAAGCTATGAGACATTTGAAGAGGAGTTAGGCCCACCGAGAGAAGATCTTCTCCCGCGGAAGCCGGTGCGACAAGTCCGACGACCAGGTGGTGACGACGCGCGCAATCTGTGATGACGTGCAATAAATGATGTCGACTGTAAATATACGATGGCGGGCAAAACTATATATACCTGTGCAATCCACGGGAACATGATCCCTTGCCCCGCGCAAACGCGGTGATAACGTGCCTGAGCTGTCGCGCAGAGATGCTTGACGCGTGAATCATTCCTCGATTCCGACAGGAATAATTATCTTAAATCCCACAGAACATATGTGCGACAGAGCCCCCCCCCCCACCCCCCCCAAAAAAAACAGTACATGTCTTTTTAGTCGCAAGGCTTTTTTTGGACGAGATTACCAAATACTATTTTTGTAGATGGCCGTGATCCCCAAAGGATCAAAACCTTGCTTGTAGCCTCCGTATGCGCCATATTTGGTCATTGGGAGTTGAAATGTAAAGCGGAATTGAATCGTTTCCCCCAGAGAATCGGTGACATTTTGGAATTGAAAAACAAAGTGGCTCAAACGTTTAAAAAATAAAGAATTTAATTCAACTCATCATCACTATAATAAATAATAATAAAAAATAATCAGCTTAATAAGCCATTAACTCCACCCACAAGTGTTTTGCTATTTATTTATTTATTTATTTATCTATTTATTTATTTATTTATTTATTTATTTATTTATGTATTTATGTATTTATGTATTTATGTATTTATTACAATACCATCACAAAGGGTGACTGCAAAGAAGAAGTATAATAATAACCTTACAACCACAAATGGAACTCATGTATGGCTGCTGAGTGCAATAGGAGCATTAAAACAAGCGAACTTAATGACTAATCATTTGAAAATACTACTTTAAATATCGGTGTATTGCTGTAAATGTTGTGTGGTTTTACTTTAGGTTTTGTTATATGACATAGTGGTTAACTAATCGTGTTAAAATGCTAGCTAAAAATATTGTCGGTACAATAACTACTACTCAAAATTACAGATGTTCATTACCACTTTTTTTAGCCTGATACCAGAATGAATACTTAACTCCTGACATTTTTCCGTAAATTTGCGCGCGTATTTTGTGTTGTTTGTTTTGTTTGCTTTTCTTTGAGTTGGCCAGGGGCAGACCAACCAAGTTGTACTTCTTTCTGTCCCCTTTCATTTCTTTTACTTTGAATTTGACTATTGCTTTATTATTATTTTTTCTTTTAAAAATGAATGAAATAATAATTCTCAATACTCGTTCCTGATCGTAAAACGGCCACAAGAGGGCATCGCGAGTACCTTGAAATAAGGCCGGGTATCGGTTAAGGGTGTAACGATAATGGGAATATTGTGATATTGTGATATTAAAAGCAGCACATCTGTTCCAAAATTCAGGTTGATTTCCATTTGTGCAGATATAGCACCTTCTGGTGGCTAGTTTTTTTATGGGCAGTTAAATTTTCACAAGGCATGTTTTGGCCCTTCTCTGTTTAAAATCCACTCTAATCGTCAGATGAATGTGTTTTTTTAGCATGAGCTGCTTTTTTACAACATTGTGAATTTTTTTTGTATCGCCAACCTCCCCACAATATTGTGATTATATCGTATCGTGATGTTTGGGTATCGTTAAATCTCTAGTATCGGTCCGATACCAATAGCTTGTACTTTATCGGTATACGCCTATCGCTAATATATAATACTGTAAATGTTGTGTAATTTTACTTTTGGTTTAGTTTTACTACACAGTGGTTAACTAACAATGTTAAAATGCTATTTAAAAAATAGTCCGTATATTAACTCATTCACTGCCATTGACAGCAATAGACGTCAAAAATTCATTTGAACTATTTCTATTAGTTTAGTTTTTTCCATTTTTTGAAAACCTAGATTTTTTTTGTACATTTAGAACAGATATAAAATGTGTGATTAATCGTGAGTTAACTAGTGAAGTCATGCGAATATTTACGTTTACAAATTTTAAACGCCTAATTTTTTAATAATCTTTTTTTTTTTCTTTTTAAATAATCTTTTTTTTTAGGAAAATAGTATTAAAAATTAGGGGCATCAGGCGAGTACTATTTTTAATCGTAATTAATCGCATGACTTCACTAGTTAACTCACGATTAATCGCACATGTTATATCTGTTCTAATACAATATTTAAAAAAACACTAGGTTTTCATACTCTTGTCAACAAAAGCGTGGAAAAAATGTTAAACTCATAGAAATAGTTCAAATGAATTTTTGACGTCTATAGCCGTCAATGGCAGCGAATGAGTTAACTGCTACTTAAAACTATTTACATGATTTCCTATGGGAAAATGGGTTTTTGATATTAGAAACGTTTTAGTCAGGCAGTAAAATGAAAACAAACCCCTGCCCCCTGATAATAATAATAATAATAATAATAATGATAAATCATGTGGTGAAATGGGGTCGGGTTTCCAAGTATTTCAATCAGCTCCCAATAGGGTTCAACAAATCCTAGTTTTGATGTTCATAGTTTTTATCTTCTGATTTTATGATCGATTTATGTGTAAATATTTGTATGCCTTTATAATAATAATAGCACCTTCCATTATTATGTTTGAGTACTCCCATCAATTGTCTTTTTTCTGTCTCATGACCTAATGACAGAATTGCCTTGAATGGGCGAACCCGACCTGCTTTTTAGTTCATCTCAATGTGTTTATTGTTGCAGAAATGTATGCGAGCAGGAAACTTAGAGAGGTTAGTAGCTAAACAAACAGTATGGATATATTTTGCTTTCGCATTGTATATGACATCATGTTTTCTGTATAGGAAATGTCTGCAGTTCCTCAACCCCCAAAAGTAGAACCAAAGACTTTACCTATGGAAGCGACCTCTCCCAAGAAATGTACGTTTCAATGGTATTTCCTCTCAAGTTGACCTGACAACAACCCAAAGCAACTGATCGGTCTTTCTTTTTTTTTTTTTTTCTCCCTCAGTTCCTGAACAAAAAGCCGTGTCCATGCAGAATCTGAGTCAGATTGAAACACCGTGGGAGAACGTCACCCTCAACCGCTGTCTGTTTGTGGCCATTTCCATCCTGGTCCTCACCTCGGGCTTCCACAGACTTCACGGTGAGCACAGAGAAAACGGCTGACGTTGAAACGCGAGGACGGGGCGGCGTGTGCCAGCCGTGACCGAGCGCTGTCTTGGCAATGTGACAGAAACCCTGCGTGGTCGCGGGACGGCCGAGGAGGAGGAAAACGTCGAGTTGACCGTGAGGCAGTCAAACGCGTTACGACACGGAGGCAAACCACCGCAGGTAAAATGAAATCTGGCCTGAACACTGTCGGAATATTAAAAACATTCAACTATATTTTCAAGCTAGAATTCTAGTACAATAAGCGGTAACAGTATTTTTTTTGCATCTGGTAGCATTTCTCTGACCTGCAACACTTCCAGTGGGTGTGGATGCTAGCTTTTTTTTTTTTTCAATCAGATTTTTGCTTCTGTATGTTGCCATGTCATTCATCTGCCCAGGGCCTTCAAAATCAGAAGTGCTGGCCGATGAACGGGAACTATACAGTAAACAGGGAAAGCGAAAATCAACCATTCATTTACTCCCCCTACTAACAAATGATTACAGATGCCATAAGATGGCGGCGAAGCACAAAATGAAGCCTCACAAATCAAGTCACTTCAACATAATTAGAGATGCAACAATTTATCAACAATTATTTTTGATAATAGAGTAAGCAATTAGATACCTTTTTTAAATTTAGTTTTAACTTTAAATCCTCTGAATTTCAGCTTCTCAGCATTAAATATTCTACGGTAAATATGCTCCATTAAAGCACCAAACTAATAACTCAATCATAACGTTTGTGCATTTCCACAGTTACACTGACTATTTGAAATGTTCTGTTTTTTTCGAATAAAGGAATGGAATTTATTGATTCATCAGTTAACCGACAAAATAAGCGATAGAATAAACAATTTAAAAAATAATCAATAGTTGCAATATATGACTGGATAGCCGATAGCCCATACACGTCCGTGCAAGCCGTTGAAGCGACAGGGCGGCCATCTTGCTCCTCCCATCTCGCGAGCAGACTACTAAACTGCACAATATAGGGCCGGGGGGGGAGGGGGTTCTGGCAGGGTGGTCACTATTTTTTAACAAGTTAAAAAAAAATGGCTCAAATGTTCTCCAATTTCGATAGTGTAAATGTATAAAATAGTATGCGGAGAAACCTTTATTGGGACGTGCAATATGGCTGCCTCGCAGCTTCAAAAGTATACGCCTATCGGCTATCCAGTCATATATTCAGATAAATGGTTACAGCCCTAAACATAGTGCTTTGTCACCGAGATGCCATAAGATGGCGGCAAAGCACGCTACAAACATTTCTCAACTCACTTCAACATACTGTACTTCCTTGGCACAAAATGGTGGCAAGCACAAGCACATTTATCTATAACCAGCCAGATTTGGAGTTCGCCTCACAGTCAAGTCAGCATTTTTCCCATTTGTTGGTCGGTTGGTCATAACAAAACTGTTATAGCCAATGTTGACTGTAGCAAAACAAGAATGTAGCGATGTGCTAACATCACAATTAATAATCAACATTTGTGGTGTGTTTTATTTTATTACTTTTTTTTTTTATCACGTTATCGGATAAATAAAGCATAATGCTCTTATATCACATTAATGGTTTTGTGCCATCTAAAATTAAAACACACTTTGTTTTTAGCCTGAGACAAACCTGTGGGAAGTTTTGTTTTGGTGGCTGCCGGACCTTGATGACGATGATGAAGATGAGGATGATGAAAAACGGAGAGGAACAAAAGCCCACAGCTCGAGGGGTCTCAGAAACAAGCCCATGCCAGACAAAAAACTCATGAAGCAGAGCGAAGGGACTTTAAAGAGCAGGAGGGCCAAAAAAGTCCGAGAGCAAGAGGACAAGAAAGTGGACACGTTGAAGGCTCCTCATGACGAAGCAGACGAGCAAAAGGTGGGAAACGAGGAGGTGACATCCAAAGCAAAGATGGAGGAAAATAAGAAAAAGACTCAAAAAGGATGATTTGTTTTGCTCGGTTCACACAATTTTTTTGCAGTTTTAGCATGAGTCCAGATGACCTTGCTATTTACATCACATCTGTCAATACAGAGAAGAAATTTAAATAAAAGAACAACCAGCTCCTTATATTCTTAAATCTTTTTGTTGATCACTATTTTATCCTCAACAGTGCAAATGCATCTCAGTGGTTTAGAATCCATCATAAGAGCTAAAAAAAAAAAAAAAAGTGCGCACATGCGAATTAGACATAACTGAGTTTGTAGTCACAGATGTGGCCACGATGAGCATTATAAAAAAAAAATCTTCAGAACATTTAAAATTGTTTCATTCTTTGAGGCAAAATCCTCCTTAAGCCCTTTTGCACAATGCGAAAAAGTCACGTGGCAACGCGGAGCGACCGGTTGCCAGCATGCCCATATTTGGAAGTGCAAGCTTCCATTCCGTTCTTCATGGTCCCTGCCCCTCACCACGTACATGATGACGTTTTGAAACTTTATTGTGCACGTTTCGCCAATAATATACCTGACATATGTTGCTGTGTGCAATATTTTTGGAAGATAAGACATATAGACCAAACTTTTATTAGTTTGAATATTTAATTACAAAATCTTAAAAATGAACTGTTTTTCAAACGTATAAGTTGAAGACGATCAATTAGCCACTCCAAGGGCCTCGGGGGGTGGCGGCCTCATCGGCATTGGAGGCATGGGCATCTGAGAGGACATCTGAGGGGTGCCGGGGGCACCAGGGGGGAGGATCATCCCACCTGGAGGTGGGGGCATGGACTCATTTTGTGGGCGAGGCGCACTCATAAGAGGCGGGGGACGCTTCATACTGGCGGGAGGCGGCGGACCAGTCGCTGGTAGGAGAGCTTTTTCCATTTTGAAGTGGAATTGAAGGAAGAACTAAAGGAGGGAGGAATGAAACATTTCAAACCGCACACCTTCTCATTCATCAAAGAACCTCGTCTTCTAACTGGTACCTGTTTGGTTTCTCGGTTCCAGTGTGTCCAGAAGCGGCTCTCGGCTTTGTCGATTTCTCGACTGGGCACCTAAAAAGAGACAAAGTGATGGCAAAACATCTTGACACGGCAACGAGAAAGAAAAGAAAACTAGTGTCTCGCCTTGAAAGCAATCGTCTCATAAGGTTCTGCAGCCAGCAACAGGTACTGCCAACGACGGTCCGGGGGCTCGATGCGCTGTTCGTAGGCAGACATGAAACGGTGCCGGGGCCCGATACCTTCCGCTACTTCCGGATAGTCAATCTAAAAAGGTAGGAGAAATTATAATATTTAGTTCTGGTCCAGCTTCATTTGATTTCAATTCACACCGACCTGGAAAAGTAAAGACTGCTGGCCAGACTCGGGATCCCTCTGTTTGGTTACTGAGAAGACATGAAAACATCCGCCGCCATGAGGAAAAACATGACATACATGCCAAGGTTATAATAGTTAACAAAAACTAACAACAAAACTAAAATTTAAAGAATCTTTTTCAGTAAAAAAAAAAAAACTAGCGAAAATGCTTTTAAGAAAACAAAAACTAATAATTATAACAAAAATGTCCTTTATTCTGTCTTGCCTGTCATACATGAGCTTTCAGGGTTCAATTTAAACGATTCGGAAAAAATGGATGGGTGGATTTATGTCAATATTGCTATTGTTCGTACAGGAGGAAGGTCGAACAGTCATTTGGGAATTGTAGTTTACTGTATTACACAATACTTTTAGTGAGCTTCTTTTTTTGTTTCTTGTACTCTACAAATCCTCCATATACTGTATATAACCACAAAAAAAGTAAAATAAAAACCAAATGTAATGAATCCAAAAATCTAAAACATCCCCGATGCACACTCACAAAAAGTTGGCAGATATTTGATTTCAGGATGAAATCAAAACACACTCTTAACATTTACAGATGAACCTAATTTGACCTTCTCTAAACTTTTGAATGCACATTTTGAGTACTTTTTGCACAACTTCCTGTTCTCCCATAAAAATGTTAGTGTCACCGGCACGTTACAATAGCGAGACCGGAAGAGTCACAGAAAGGCGTACAGTGGATGTCGGCGGGAAATGCCGTTCAGTTCTTTGATCATGACCAGCAAAAGCCCTTAAACATTGAACAGTTTGATGTGTGCATTCAGAGTTTACCAAAGGTCAAATTCAGTTCATTATGAAATTTCAACGTTTGCAATAACGTCGGCGTGCTCTACCTTTGTATCCGGGCCGACCAATTTTCACAAACTTCTTGACCTCGACCTTGACTTTTGCTGGAGCTGGCTGAGCGGGAGCTTCTTTGGCCTCTTTGGCAGCTCGCCGTGCTCTGAAAGCAAACAAAACTGAACGTCTCAATTGCGTGGAAACAAAGCGGGGTTAATAAATAAGAAGATGTGGTACTTACAGATTGGTCTGATGTTTCTTTCCTTGTGTGTGGGCCAAGTAGCTGCCCTACAATGACCAAGAACACTTAATTAATACGACACTTGCGCCACAAAGAATACACATGTACGTCATCAAATTACAACCTCGTTGTTGTGAAGCGTCAGGCAAAGTTTGCACTCATATGATCCTAAATGATTCTTCATAAAGTAGGGGTCCTTATTGATGTCAATGGTTTCCAGAGCCAGCTGCCGTAACCGCTCCCGCCTGTCCCGATTACTCTCCGAGGAGGACGCCACCCCTCCACTTCCTGTCTTCCCTCCAGCTCGATGTTGGAAATCCATTTTTTTGCTAAGTGATTGACCGAAACACCAAGATGCTCGCAGGCGTACGCCCAGTCGATCAAAACACTGGACAGCTACGCCGTTTGTCTTTGTTCTGGATACCTAGCAGGAGAAATATGTAGTTAAAGTTTGAATTTTATAAGCGGATTTGAAGTCTGCTTATAAAACACGTGTTTTTAAGGCTATTGTAAATGTTAAAGAGAACCCCCCCCCCACCTCTCCCCCGAACCTAATGATTATAATTGCCTATATTAATAGATATAACGGTAAATATACCACACACTATGATCCCAAACAGTTACTGCTGATATAATATCAGCAAATAATGGCGGATAGGTTCAAGAACTGAGTGATTTCGCAAATACCGAAACGCTAATGGGCGGGGATTTACGGTATGCCACATTTAGGTTAGTATGAGTTTCGAAAGTTCCAACAATTAACGAAAAGCAGACTTGCTTTCGAGATAGTTATGTTACTTAACCAGTGACTCCTGAATGAAGTGTGTCAAAGCTAATGCTAAGTAACATTGTTAGCTCGATCGTAACAAACCGTTTCTCACACGACCATCAAATTACAACAAAAAGGTCTGTGCTGCACTGCCATAACATGCATTAAAAATCTACTCACATACGCTATTAACAAGCATTTCGAAACGTCTGTAATGTTTATTTAGATACAACACTTACCAACAATACAACGCAAGGATCACGCTAACTGTGAATGCAGTCAGTGCGCGTGCGCAGGTTGTTTATTCTTCTTTGTCACCAGATCCCACCTGCTTCAATTGCGTGGCAGCGCCATCTAGTGGTCGGAAGGCGCATAAAGTACATGTCATCGGCAGTCACTTGTTCGTGCAAAATTGTTAGAAATACACTTTGTAGCTAATAATAAAACATTCTCCTCCAGTAAAATTCTGTTGGAACGCAGAAATAAATTACACCAATTGGCGTAGAGCATGGTTATGGCCCTTTCAATTATTCGAATAAAATAAGAGAGCTTCAATTTTAAATACTACATATAGCCTGACACGACGGGAAAAAAATCTATAATCATCGATCCAAATAAGTTGGTTAATGTTTTCATTTTCAGTGGACCTTGCTTTTTTATTATTTATATGGCTCTGTGATATGTATTTTCAACAAATCTGACTTTTTCGTTATTAAAATATATTTTAACATTATTAGACTTATCAAGACTTTAAAATAATATTATTCTGTAGATGTGTGCATTTAGTGAAAGAACTTTCGCCTAGTTTGACACTTTGCGATTTCCGTACAACGAGCCGAGAGGAGTGGTCCTGTTGTGTGCGTTTCGAAGGAGAACACACTTTTGCTTTTGTATTTGTATTTGAACAAACTACTCTCCGTCACATCGAGCAAACAGCATCTCGGGATGGAGAAACTTGTTTAACAACAGCCGGACAGTGTTTCCGACGACGTTGATTCGCAAACGTCGTTGTGATTTCAATTTCATGCATGATGGGAAATGGCCGTGTGTAGTGTGTCCAGCGGTCGTGCCAACTTTTGCTGCCAGTCATGCGTTTCAACGAGAAGGAGATGGTGCATTTAAGCCGACAGACTTCAGAAATGGTCGCCGAGCTGGGGATGCGAGGACCTAAGAAAGGAGACGGTAATCTCATCGGCTGTTTATTTGCTCGGACTCGTTTAGCCTAGCAGCGCTAGCCACGTGACAGCTTCCGGTATGCGAGTGTCACCTTGGTTCCTTTTTTTTTTTGTTCCAGTTATGAAGAAGAGGCTAGTGAAACTCGTTGTCAACTTCCTCTTCTATTTTAAGACTGATGAGGAAGAAGTGAGTGTAATTACACTTACTACAATTTTCATTTCAATATTCCATTCATGACCTGTTTCAAATGACTCATATTTCTTTGTTAGCCTGCTGGTGCTCTGCTGTTGGAGCAGTGCCGGGTGGAGAAGGAGGACAGCTTGACCTTCTCCATCGGTGAGTGGCAGTTTTTTTTGACATTTTAATGTCTGCTTGACTTATTGCAATGTCGTGTTTGCCAGTGTATCCTTTTTTAGGGTCGTTGATGAACTGACACGTATCCCAGCCGACTTTGGGCGAGAGTCAGGGTGTACACCCTGGAATGGTCGCCTGCTCATCGCAGGGCATAATAGGCCGGCATCGCACTCACTTTCACACCAAAAGAGAAATATAGCCTTCGATTCACCTAAGAAATGTGTTTTTGGAATGCATGGGGAGAGAAGGGCTAGAGCCCGGATTCGAACCTGCAACCTCAGAACTGTGAGGCAGATGTGCACATCACGCTGTCATTCCACCAGAAGAAAATTCTTAAGGAACACCAAACACTGTCAAATGATAAAAAAAAAAAATCAGATTAATCACATCTCAGAATTTTGATTAATCACGATTAATTGCTTAATAAAAAACGCCTTTTTTATCAACAAAAAAAAAAGTCCCGAAAAACTTGAAAAATTATGTGTTAACTCTTTTGACATTTAATGTTATGAGGACGTCTTCAACATTTTTTGATCCACTGCACATGCTCATCCTCCTCTTTTTCTAATCAGTTAATTACGTGCATAATTTAAAATGGAATAAAATGACTCTGATATTTTGACAGACATGAACAAATGTGATACGCAAACATTCATTAAATGCTTTACTTTAAATGCATGAAATTATGTTTATTGCTCAAACACAACCTGCGCTACCTTAAACGTAGCCATCCGCTGTCACGCTCAAGCATAATCCATGGTCAAAATTAATAGTGCGATTAATCTGCATTAATTCATGATTAATGCGATAATTTTTTGTGATTAATTATTCAATTAACGCTTTAAGATTGACACTAGGGGTGTGCCCAAAAATCGATTCTCATAAGAATCGCGATTCTCATTTAGTACGCTTCAGAATCTATTTTAAATGTCCCAAAATCGATTTTATTTAAATTACTTTATACTGTCTTGCCTTAGTCTGTGTGTGCCTTTTATTAGGAGCGCTGTTCATGTTATACCCGATTTGGCCACTTAGGGACAGTGTGGTTCCACGCAGTCTAATACACTGTTAAGTTGTAGCCACATTAGAGAGTAGAAGGAAAAAGTCACGATCAAGTTATTCCAATAAAAGTGTTTTTTTTTTTTGCAGTGTGGAGACGTTCTTTTGAGTGATAAAAGTGCCGCGAGTAGCGTGCTAATTAGCATTAGCGAGTCAGACTGGAGTAGATCATTACAATTCCTTGAACATCTATAGATTGAAGCAAAAATCGATTATGTATCGAATCGCAGACCCAAAAATCGGAATCGAATCGAATCGCGACACATTCAAAGATTCCCACCCCTAATTGACAGCACTACTTTAAACACATGAAGACATTTAAAACACACTGTTGTCGTTTAAAACTATGCTTTACAGGATCAGGATTTTGGAGCCGACCACTGATCAGCGTTTATAAAAAAAAAAAAACTAAAATAAACACACAAAAAGAAAGATCACCGATCTGATGAGAAGATGGACCAATTTATCCGATTTATTTCAAGAACTTGCGCATTTACTGTACTGTTGACTTCGACCGGCCCAGCCCACGAATAGACACAATTCAGGACAAATAATAACAATTAAACACTAAACATTCTCCCAAAAATACTGATAAACATTCAGTACATAAAAAATGGGGGCCAACACCCCCTCCCAAAAAAAGAAAAGACAATTATTTTCAAATATTGGATAAAAAACAATCTGTCTGTATATGCTGACAAACCTTGGATTATCAACAATACAGAACGTCCCTGGAGTGAACGAGAGCGTGTTTGCTGTAATGTCTTATTTTGCAGCTCGGATCAATGATGTCATCGATTGATGGGCAAATTATTACATTGCAGCCGACCGACCATGCAAAATATCTGCAGATAGAGCACCTGTTCTTACTCTTTAACTCCGGAAAAAAAGAAAAAAAAACCTAACTCTCAAAACATACTTTACTGTGTACTGTAAAAAAAACATAAAAAACATCCATGTCAGATTCCGTTTTTGGTTTGCAGCATTTCTAGAAGAAGCAGAGAGGAAATACCTTTTTGAGTGTGACTCTGAGGAGCAGTGTGAGAAGTGGATCGACTCCATCATCAGGGCAAGGTGAGGGTGTTTCCCCTGGACACATAATGAGTGGCTGGTTTAATATAGGGTCATCTTTCGAGCTGTCAAAATTAATCGATTAATCGGCAAGTAAACAATTTAATTGCAAATTAATTGACAACTATTTTGATTTAGGAAAAAAATACACTTTTAAGAAATGAAAGGGGACAGAGAGAAGTAAAAACTTGATCAACACAACAACAAAAAAATCAACACAAAATGAATGACTGCGAGCGGTCAAGTTGCTTTCAATGTAATAATTCTATAAAATAATTCAACAGCATGTCCTTGTGCGCAATATATTTTTCCAGTAATTGCGCTTTTATACATAAAAAAATAAAATACAGATAGACTGAGAAAAACGGACACCTTGAGTTGAAATACATCATTCTATTTGTTTTGTTCTATATTTAGGTTTGGAAAAAATGTCTGTTCCTCTTAATTTGTACTCTTTACTTTAAAAAAAAAAAAAAAAGATTTGTATATTGACTTGTAAAATTTCATGATGGGCTTTATACATTATTTTAAGGCGGTTAAACTCCATCAATCCATTACATTTTGAAGTTTTTAGTTGTTTAAATAATGGATTAGTGCGGTCTCTGTATCCTCAACCGAAAACTACACGATAATCAACAATAATCGAGTAATCGTTTGTGGCCATTTTTTTATTTCAAATTGTCAAAAACCTCTGATTTCAGCATATCAACAGTAATTGTTCACTTTTCTGTAGTCCTTCATGAAAGAATACCGCTTATCTTTTGTGTTTATTCAAAATAAGACATTCGCAAAAACATCTGTTTTTACTTTGGAAAACAATGTCAAGCCCCCTTTTTTTTAATCACTATATGAATACTTGAAGTACGAAATAAACAATCATTGGTTAATACACAGTAATCAGAGAAAAATGCTTTTGTATGGCACTTTAATGCAAAATTAAAATGAATCCGATTAATCGATTGAATAATCGGTCGATTAATCGATTCAAAAAATATTTGACAGTGACAGCACCAGTCATCTTGGATGTTTAATTCATATAAAACCTGAAATTCTGTTGACACCAATGAGTGGGGACTCGGACTGTCTTTTTCAAATCGATTATTCCGTCAAATAATTTTTGCTGCGAAAAAAAAAAAGCCCTAATCTCTTCTCTCTTGCAGCTACGAATTCATGAGACGGAACCTCATCTTCTACAGAACTGAGATCCACAGACTCACGGGAAAAGTAATTTCATTTTCCGTATCCGCGCTATCAACCGTTTACCTGCAAATGTGGTGCAGTTCACAGAATGTCACCAAATTTGACATGCTGTCGCACTTCCTCGAACCCGAGCTTCACTTTGCCGTCCGTGTCCGCAGGATCCACTGGAGCAGTACGGCATATCGGATGAAGCTCGTTTTCAAGTCACAAACGGCCTGCAGCATTCTCCCACAGACGCCTCCTCCATGTAGAGCAGATCAGCGTTTTCTTTTCACTTCTTCTTGCCCACTCCGATATTCGCACCGCGCTGGAGTGACAAACAATGACAATTGCTGTAAGCACTCCGGAGTTTTCTTGTTTTTTTTTGACAACTGGTCACGGGACTTCAACAGTGTGTGGCTTGCCTTTTGAAATCATGTCTGATTTGGGGCTCTTTTGTCATCACAAGTTTTCTCCTACTGTCATTTTAGATCATGCGATTTTTGTCAGTCTTTGAGGCCATTTTTGATTTGTTACTGGGAGATTTAATCACGACAATTGGGATCAATAGATTACAAATGTAACATTGAACTCATTCACTGCCATAAATTCATTTAAAAAAAAGATTGTTAAAAATGAGGGTCAAGAGGCGGTTATTTGTTTTTTAAATTGTAATTAATCGCGTGACTTCACGAGTTAACTCAAGATTCATCACAAATTTTATATCTGTTCTAAATGTACAATAAAATAAATTCTAGGTTTTCATACTCTTGTTAACAAAAGTGGGGGGGGAAATAAACTAATAGAAATAGTTCAAATTAATTTTTGACGTTTATAGCCGTCAACGGCAGTGAATTAACTAAAAAAAAAAAAGGAAAGAAAATATTAGAAATTTGTGGCGTCAGGCGGTTAAAATCTTTAATCGTAATTAATCTCATGACTTCACTTGTTAACTCACGATTAATCACAAATTTCTTATCTGTTCTAAATGTACAATAAAAAATTCTAGGTTTTCATATTCTTGTTAAAAGTGGGGGGAAACAAGTTAAACTAATAGAAATAGTTGAAATTAATTTTTGACGTTTATAGCCGTCATTGGCATTAAATGAGTTAAGAGGAATGACTTAAGGCCAGACTTACTGTTGAAATTTAAACTGCTGAGTTGAGCCACAAATATGTACAGTAAATATATATATGAATATATTTTTTTTATTTTTTTTGTTTTTGCTTGGGAGAGAAAAAAAATCTTAAATGGTTTGCTCGTCTAAGCTTGGTTTGTCAGAAGACATACTTTTGCACGTAGTACAAAACTTGGTCTTGAGGGTTTATTTTTTTAACGCTTTGACAAATGTACTTGAATTAACGTTGTGTTTTCTGTTGCACTTTCGTTTTCCATTTCTTTGGTTAAGTCGGACCATCCTCAGTTGCAAGCCTTCCTCTTCCTCTCGTATGTCGTTACAGCTCGGACCCGCATTACAAGTACACGCTTCTGTCTGCTGCAAAATGTTTATTTACAAGCACGCATCTGTTTTATAAGGAGAGTTCATAAAGGGTCTTTTATTTTGAACATATTCGTGGACTTCCTTTCACTTCTACTGATGATTTATTTTTATTTTTATTAAAAACATTTTTAAATAAGTTCATGCTTAATTTTTAAGTGACTTTAGTGACACTCATTAACTCTTTGACTGCCAGACGTTTTCAGAAAAGGGATGCCGCCAGTGCCAGCCGATTTAAGCATTTTGACTGATTTTCAAGGTCCACAGAAAATGTTCTGTTTGGACTATGGAAACACACGTACTACCAAATGAAAGATTGGACTTTCATCTTTCATCAGAAAAAAAGAGTTTGTTTCTACCTTATTCCGTTCTTTAGTAATCAACAATAGAAAATGGTTAGTTTGACCCAATTTCGCCCGTGTTGGACCAAAATACGGAGAAATCAAGCTTTTAGTGAAACGATATTATTTCATGCATTCTAGTGAATTTGACACTTCTTTTTGTCCATGAATGATGCCACAAACACCTAAATAGTGCTTTACTTCTATAAAACACTACCACCAAGAATGAAAAAGTGTTTTTTGATAGCAAAATACGTTTATTTACATTCAACAGTGTAACAATTTGACAACAATTTGGCAAACTATTTACAAATGTGTGCAACTGTGGTGCTATTTACAAATATGTGGATGTTTCAACGACAGTTTTTCTTTTTGTAACACTCTCCTGCGTGCAAAGAGACGTAACAGCATTTGCACAACAGATTGCCTCTTCGCGTGTGCCACTTTCTTGCAGGCCGTTTTTTTCCGGGGAATAGCAAGTATACACTGCAGTGTGTCATCACGTCTAATATCAGGATCATGCTACGGTTACGTTACGGTGGTGTTACGTCTCGCTTCCCCGTGTCCTTCAGTTGCTATACCGGGTTGGTCGGAGATATTCTGATCCATTTTATCCACTCCATTCATGGTGGCATCGTAGTCCAGAAACAGTGTCTTCTCCGTGATCAGACTGTACCCGCTCCTCCGATGAATATGCATTGGACTCGGGGTACTCTTCATTGTCCGATCGAATGTCCGCTTGTGCAGCTCCGCGTTTTCCGGCCTTAGCAGCGCTAGCCGCGCTTTGCCGATGAGGCTTACTACTTGTTCATAACAGTCACGCCAAAGCTTCCAACTTTGGCGTAGAGCTCGTTGTCATCTTCATCGTTGACATCAATCTGCATTGGTCGATGCCAACTCTCCATCGCCCGATCGAATGTCCGCTTGTGCAGAAGTACCCGGCCGGCTATTGTGCGCGTTTTCCGGCCTTAGCAGCGCTAGCCGCGCTAGCCGCGCGTAGCCGGTGAGGCTTACTACGTGATAGTAACAGGCCAAAGCTTCCAACTTTGGCGTAGAGCTCGTTGTCATCATCATCGTTGACATCAATGCGCTTTTTAGTATTGATTGATGCTTTCCGTCTTTGAAAAAAATGCTCAAGCGTGAGCTGCTTGTAACCGGTTGCTTGGTCTAGCCATTGTGGCTTGGATCAGCCATTGTCTCCTCAACACTCTAGCTCCGCCTCACGTCTTCTACTGACGCCCACGGTGGGCGGCCCATCCAACCTTGTGCAAAGAGAGTCATCGCTGCCCTCTAGGGGCCAAAACGAGTCTTTGACTAATCAGATCAGCCTGATTCTTTCAGCACAGCTGCCCAAGGCTTTCCTGCACCCGTTTTTGAAAAAAAAAAAAAAAACATAGGGGACGTCTTTTAACGTCCTCGGCGCCCTTCCCTAGGTTTATGCTAAACGTTTTATAACGTTTATGGCAGTCAAAGAGTTAATGATCTTTTTTTTTTTTTTTTTTTTTTTTTTTTAAGAGCTCATTCATGATCTGATAAGGCAATACTTATGAAATCGAATAAATTTATTCCCAACAGTCATTTACTTCATTTATCGTCGCTGCACAACTTCGAGTAAGGTTCTTTTCTTTTCTTTTTTTCTAATCAGATTTCAGCTTCTATGTACCATCCCAGGGTCTTCAGAAGTAGCCGTTTTGCTTTATGAAGGTGAAAACATATTAGCAATGGGTCTGTTTGTGTACGTGCGTGTTTTAGTCGGTGAGATTTCCAGTTTGACTTGGGAGGGCCCGTTTATTGATGGTTTCTATAATTGTGATGTAAAGTGGGAGCGTTAATAGCAAGGGCAGCTTTATACGGCGCATTTTATACACAAGACAACTCAATGTAATTCACGTAAATGAAATTACATTTAAAAGGATTAAAAATGAAAAGAGTTCAAGACATGAACTCATTCACTGCCATTGACGGCTATATACGTCAAAAATGTATTTTAACTATTTCTATTAGTTTAACATTTTTCCCACTTTTGTTAAGAGTATGAAAACCTAGGGGGGAGGGGATTATTGTACATTTAGAACAAATATAAAATTTGTGATTAATTGTGAGTTAACTAGTGAAGTCATGCGATTAATTATGTTTAAAAAATGTAAGCTGATGCCCCTAATTTTTAATAAACTTTTCTTTTTTTTTACGAAAAGAAAAGATTATTAAAAATAATAATAATAATTAAAATTACTTTTTTTTTTTTAAGAAGAAAAGATTATTAAAAATTAGGGGCGTCAGGCGATTAAAAATGTTCGTAATTAATCACATGACTTCACTAGTTAACTCACGATTAATCACAAATTTCATATCTGTTCTAAATGTACAATATTTTTTTCTAGGTTTTCATACTCTTGTTAACAAAAGTGGAAAAAATGTTAAACTAATAGAAATAGTTCAAATTATTTTTTGACGTCTATAGCCGTCACTGGCAGTGAATGAGTTAAAAAGCAAAGTAAAATAAAAAGTAGCATACTAAAAGTATTTGGAAAAAAAATCGATTTTGAAAATACTTTTAAAGAGGTATTGGCTGGAATTAGTCTGGTAAATGTGGAACATATGGAACACTGTTAAGGTGACCAAAACCTACTCTTTTGGGAGGACAGACCATTTTCTTACGTCCTCGGGCGTCCGGGGGTTATATAAATTCATGAAAATATCCGGTTGGCATTGTGTGACTAATAGGAGGTGAAGTACACTGTGTAATTGTGACTGGTACCACAGTTTCAAGGCCGGGTAAGTACGTTCAAGACTGAACACAAAAACTGGCTAGCAAATCAGTCATGTAACAATTATTCAGACTTTTAATCATCCATCCATTATCTGAACCACTTATGTTTTAATTAATCTTTGTTTCTTTGTATGTTGTGCTTTTTTCTCCTCTTTCTTTTCTTTTTTTTTTTTTTGTCCTGCTGAGGACAATGGTTGCAAAATATCTCACCACTGAAGGCCAAAGTACCAAATGCACGGCAGCTATTTAAAAACATTAATAAATCAAATGAATCAAGTTCGATTCATTGTCAGTGTCTAAAGTAAGGAGTTGATGATGAGTATCGTCTAAAAGTCATTTGAAAACTTAAATTAAAAGTTTGACCCTTATTTTTATTTTGTGAAAGGATACAAAATGGCGCCGCTAACGTTTTAGAACGATGAAACTTCCGTTTTGGTACGCATTTAATTTCATAATGTTTCAACCAAAGAATATCTTTAAAAAGAAAAAAAAGCACTGGGTGAGAGTTTAGAAATTTGTTTCCCCCCCCCCCCCCCCCCCCCCACAGGAGGAAGCAGTCCCCCCGAGAACGACGTTTCCTTAGCAACGGAAAATGCGCGATTCAAAAATACTGACGTCGCATTTTCCCGTGATCCTTAGCGGCATTGGCTTCAGCGCTTACCGAACGGAGAAGCTCAATCCCTTTCTCTAAAACCTTTTATCCATTGCAACAACCACACCAACTATCCGCATAAGCGTTGACAACGGTAAGGGAGTAATAGTGCCGGGCGTGGGATCGGAGGAGTTTTCTTCGGGACCGGTGAGTGTAAATCTAAATGTGGGTTTTAAATAATGTGACTGGTCAAGTTTCTAGACAGTGAGTGGGCTAGCGTCGCTAGCTGTAGCTTGCCTATAGTTAGCATTGACGCTGGAGAGATTGTTTCAACATTTCCATTGTTAGGACAAATTGACAAATGTCCACGTTTACTGCCGCTTTCGTCCTGTCTTAAAGATTAGCTGGTAAATGAACCACTGCGCGACTCCTATGTGTTTTTCCACATGCTATTATCTGTAAAAAAAAATGGCTTTATTTGTGTCCAGTGTGGAGGGGCTGAACGATTAAAAAAACAAACAAACACAAAGAATTTAATTGCGATTCATTTTCCCCCCTTCTTCCTCAATATTGCGATCGCATTTGTTTTTATAGGTCATGTTTATGCTAAAATAAGGGCCAATTATTATTGAAGGCAGTTTATGTACTTCCATTAGAATTCATTTACTAAACACTTTGACTTGCGCTCTTAAGGGTTTGCGACAATTTCACGCAATTCTACCAGTGAATGTGTCGTAAACAATCCTCCAGATTTTGGGGCCCCCTATCACCGCCAATAATAGTGATTTATTGGTCATTCATACTTCCTATAAACGTATTTCATGTTCTACTCTTTCATTTGGAATACCCTTGTTAAAGCTATATGTGAGACTTGTTGTTAGATTGCAACCCACAATGTTTAAGGCCATGAAAGTAGACAACTGGTTTGTAAACTTGCAATGCAAATCTTTTGATTATTACAGTATTTGGCAAATTCACTAAATCCCCCCTACTGGGCCACACAGAGCCCTAAAGAGAAACCTGTCACGTTTTAATCGGAAATGTTAGCAAATTCAGCAACATGATCTGGGACTGATATATTACTAAATGGGAGTGGGACACTGAATGTCATCTAAGCCGACCGTAAGTACCAACATAAAATAAAATAAACATAAATAAATGATCATACTACCCAATCTATGTGGACTAAAATGTCGTTGACGCATGAGAATATTTAGTGTCGAGCTGTGTTCGCTTACTGCTAGAATCTGACCTGACAGCAGTCCGTTACATGATATCAACAACAAGTCTTAATTCACATTGTCAGATTTAAAAATCCGGACATTCTCTTGTTATCAAACCATACCAAATACCAGATAGTCCATTTTATTTGGTGGCTCAGTAATGAACGTTCTATTTTTTTTTCATTACAGAATTTGATTATTAATTTAAGAAATGATTCAGAGATAAACTTCTTCTTTATTACCCAATTTAATTCTCCTGAGTGTCTCAATTTACTTACCCAGTGTGAGATTTGGGCCTGAGATTTGGGCCTGTATTGTTGAAGCCATTGAAGCGGGTTTGTTTTACCTTCTGCCATTTCTGGAAGAGTATTTAATTGTTCTCCGTGTCACCGTGTGCCATTGGCATAGATAAATGAACAGAGATCATGAAATTAATCAATCATTTTTGGACAAATTAAGTGGGATTGGATCATATCCTGCAGCACTAATGATTAACTCTAACTACAATTTTAGCTTCAAAGTATACAAAATGAATTATTTTACCATTTATTGCTATTGCTGTTTTCAGGCATTATGGATCAAGACTATGAGTCCAGGCTGTTACGGCAACTCAACATCCACAATGCGAATGCCAGCCCGGTGGTACGTACATCTTGACTTGACGTGACTTGGAATGTTTTCACTAATGGCAGCGCCCACCCAAAGTTTTGTTTTAAGCAGCAATTTACTTAAGACAGGTGTCGAGTGTGAGAAGAAACACTTGGAGCCGACAGTCGCACGTATTTGACGGGGAAGACCTCTAAATGGCTGCCTTTTGTGGCTGTTAACACCTCAAACAAATGCGCCATCTGCTCTTTAACGGCCTCCATTGTGGTCATGGTGGCTGTCACAAACCCGATTCACATTTGAACGCCTTTGCTCGGTGGTTGTTGCACATTATTTCAACAAGTAGCACCTAAAAAAAACTATCATTAACTCAGTAACAAATACCACCATCATGACCAACATTTTAAATTTAGTGTCATAGTAGGAGGTGATCAAAAAAAAAATTTATTGGTAAAAATAGTATTTAATATTATTCCAACGAAGCCGCTGTAACATTGTGCACGTTTGAACATTAACCCTCAAACACTGATTTTACAAGACCCACATTGTTTTGTGACAATAAAAGCAGGGGTGTTAGAAAAAATCGATTTGGCAATATATCGCGATCTTACAGTGCACAATTCTCGAATCGATTCTATATGCGGCCGAATCGATTTTAAAACATACATTTTTTTATGGAAATATTCAACAAAACATCTTACTTCGGGTTAGGATTCACACATTAAGCATGGAAGAATGTTCTATTAATGGAACATTAAGCCTTAATATTTTATTTCAGTGCTGTTCAAACATGAAACAGACTTCAACCTGTTTGTTAAATGCAGCGGTTATAAGCCTGAATTTTCAGATAAATACATTTTCATACAAATCTTACAGTGTACATGTACACGTTTACTGATTATTATTTTCTGAATTTGAGTAAAAAAAAAAAAGGAGGGAAAAAATCGCAAGAATCTATTTATAGATTTGTATCGGGATTAATTGGCATTAAATCGAATCGTGACCTATGAATCGTGATACACCTACTAAAACTAGCACCCGGCCAATATGCTTCTTTTTTTTTTTTGACCAATGGCGATACCGAATTTTGTCAGAAAAAAATACCGATTACTGCTGATAATTAAAAAAAAAATTAATTTTGAAATGTAATGTTAAGATGGGGGATCGTAGGGTGGGCTCCAACTTTAGAGGGATCACACTCCTCAGCCTCCCTGGTAAGATCTATTCGGGGATGCTGGAGAGGAGGGTCCATCAAGAAGTCTAATCTCGGATTCAGGAGCAGCAGTGTGGTTTTTGTCCCGGCCGTGGACCAGCGGACCAGCGGACCAGTGGACCAGTGGACCTGCTCTACACCCTCGACAGGATCCTCGAGGGTGCATGGGACTTCGCCCAACCAGTCCACGTGTGCTGTGTGGAACTGGAGAAGGCATTCGACCGGGACCCTCGAAGAATCCTGTGGGGGGGTGCTTCGGGAGGACTGGGTACATTACGGGTACGGGCTGAGCAGCCCCCTGATATGGGTTTTTCGGTCCCTGTACGACCGGTGTCAGAGTTTGGTCCGCATTGCCTGCATTAAGTTGGATTCGTTCCCAGTGAGGGTTGGACTTTCGCCAAGGCTGCCCTTTGTCACAGATTCTGTTCAAACTGACAGCAAGACGTGCCAAGAACCAGATGTGGACAATGAACCAAGAACGGCTGCAGAAAGCTGGCAACTAAACACACACAACGAGAAAACACCTGGACAAAACACACGTGGCCGAGGGAGCTGATTGGATGACACAAGGGCACACAAGGAAAAACATGACAACCAAAATGGAACCAAAACCAAATCAACAAAATGTGGATCATAACAGTGCTGCACGCTATCTAGTACAGTGGCAGTTACAAAAAAAAATTCTACGCGCATACGGTGAGGAAATAAGTAAAGACCCTGTGATTTTGCAAGTTGACCCACTTGGAAATTATGGAGGGGTCTGACATGTTTCAAATTTCCTTTTTCCAGTGAGGGTTGGATTTTGTTCATAACTTTTACGGACAGAATTTCTAAGCGCAGCCAAAGCGTTTAGTGGGTCCGGTTTGGTGGCCTCAGTACAGCATTTCGCAGATGATGTGGTGCGGTTGGCTTCAAGCCGTGATCTTCAACTTGGAAAGAAGATCAGCACCGTCAAATCCCAGACCACGGTCCTCAGTCGGAAAAGGGTGGCCTCTCCGGGTCGGGGGTGGAAACCTTGCCCAAAGTGGAGGAGTTCAAGCATCTTGGGGTCTTGTTCACGAGTGAGGGTAGGTTGGAACGGGAGATCGACAGGCGGATCGAGGCGGACTCTGTATCGGTCCGTTGTGGTGAAAAAGGCGCTGGGTCAAAAGGCGAAGCTCTCGATTTACCGATCCATCTACGTTCCTACCCTCACCTGCGGTCACTACGGGTCGTGGCCGGAAGTACAAGATCCCGGATACGAGCGGCCGAAATGAGTTTCCTCCGCAGGGTGTCCGGGCTCTCCCTTAGAGATAAAGGTGAGAAGCTCGGTCATCCGGGAGGGACTCAGGCTCGAGCTGCTACTCCTCCACGTTGAGAGAAGCCAGTTGAGGTGGCTCGGGCATCTGGTTCGGATGCCTCCTGGACGCCTCCCTGGAGAGGTGTTCCGGGCAGGTCCCACCGGCGGGAGGCCCCGGGGACGACCCAGGACACGCTGGAGAGACGATGTCTCTCGGCTGGCCTAGGAACACCTTAGGATCCCGCTGGAGGGGCTGGTTGAAGTGGTTGGGGAGAGGGAAGCCTCGGCTTCCCTGCTAAAGCTGCTGCTCCCGCGACCCGACCACGGAGAATCGGTAGAAAATGGATGGTATGGTGTGATTGAATTCTATTAAAATAACTAATTTTTTATAGATTTGGAAGAATTTGTGCCTTGACGTCGTGTTATCTTACCGGTAACTGTGTTTCCACAGCATTTGTGTGTGAATGTTCGTTATTTTGAAGGAAAAACGCTCCCGAAGTCGATGCTAACTTTCCTTTGGCATTCGACTGGGATCCTCCGTGCACTTCAGCATTAGCGCGAGGCTAGCGACGTTTTAACAACAAAGCATGTTTTGCGTTTCAATATACGGTGGATGTAATTCTTATTGCCGTGTGTTTTAGTTTTACAGGTAACACCAACTTGGGTTGTCATTAAACAGCTTAAAGGACGCTTAGGGGACAACACAATCTCATACGCTACACACTTGCCCGCCGCTAATGCTACGCAAGCAACATGGTGCATTCAGGGTACTTTCACAGCGTTGGAAACTTCAGTTTTCTTCCATTACAGCATAACATTTTAAAGGGAAAACAATCGTTCATTTGGCCCAAATTGTTTGAAGGGCAACAATCGACTGATTCTAATCGGCGACTGATTCTAATCGGCGGCCGATTAATCGGCGGTCGATTAATCGGCCAGGCCCTAACTGAGAGTAAAGAATAGACTCGATTCTTCCACTAGAAAAGTTTGTACTTTTTCTGTCCGTTAGCAATCCGCAGTAGAACATGGGTTATTTCACACACACAGAGCAAAGCAAATGGCCGTCTTTGCTAATATGTGGCCTCTGCTCTCCTTCCCCTTGTGAAGAAATCTCTTGGCGCACTTCGAGCCCTGTCGCCAGTCAGCTCCCCGCTGTCCTCCCCGAGCAAGCACGGCGATCGCTTCATTCCTTCCCGGGCCGGCGCCAACTGGAGCGTCAACTTCCACCGCATCAATGTCAGTTTGCTGCAACACAACTCGGGCAGAGGGCCAACTGTCAGTTGCATCATCGGCAAAAAGGGGCCCGATGCTAAACGCCGCTGCCGCCCGATCGAGTGTGAGGTCTCGCTTGATGGAGCTAACGTGTTTTTTGTTGTTGCTCCGGCGCAGGAAATTGAAAAGTCGCACAATCAAAACAGGAAAACCAAAGACGGCACAGCGGACAGCAACAAAGGTAAAGCAAATCATGTCTTCCTGTTGATTTTCTTGGACCGGCAGCGCACGATGTGTCACTCGGGCATCTTCCGTAAATGTTCGCTCAAAGACACACGTAGCTATTTATCGAACGGGACAAACGTACACAAATACAAAATAAGAACACGAGCAATGCCACTCGCTAGGCCACGCCTCTTAAAGGCACACATCCAACTAGGGCTGATCAATTCATCAAATTCAAATCGACATCACAAAGAATGCAATTTCAGTAGGTTATTATCGTATTTATATATAGAGTAGGCATGAGCCGGTCACTGTTTTGACAATTTACCGTGATTTAAAAAAAAGTCAAGGTTTCAATAACCGCTAATACAGACTGTCACTGTTAATGAGCTCTTATTTTCTTTTTTGAGGGGCAGCGCACACACAATATGATTGGTCCACGCCTTTCAGGTTAATTGCCTCCAATTCACCTTTTTTTTTGTGTTTTGTAACTAATTCTCAGCGCTTAATGGAGAAGTTGTCTCGCGCCCTAGACAGATAGATGCTTTTTTGCTCTGATTAAAATAAAATAAAAAAAGTGCCAGTGAGTACTAGTTAGCCCCAAGGACAACATGGGTAGCTTCGAAGTTTGCTCTAAAAAATCTCTCACCGGTGATGGGACACGCGTGACTTTGTAAGAAGAATGAAAACAGAAGAAGAATTTTGGCATTTATTTGCTATTATGCTGTTTTGGTTTATCCAAATATGAAAAAAAGTCATTTTGGAACAATACAGTAATGTAATTTTAACAGCAGGATACTGCAATATTTTTGCTCACGGTTGGCATTAAAATCTAATATCGGCCCATGCCGAGTACAATGCAATTTTTCTAGTTTAAAAAAAATGGATTTGATGTGATATGCGAGTAAATTTGAGTTATGAGCTTGGTCACAGAACAAATTAAACTCTTAAGTTAAGGTACAACTGTCTACATCTGGATGAGCCTTGAGCTTTTCATTATTTGAGTATTGATGCTCAAATACGTAAATTGTCCCGCTACTACTAACGCGGTCAAGGTTTGACAGCATTTATTCCTGTCTTTGTTTAGCCCGAGGACTGGCTGCTATCTCAGCTCGTTTCCGCACAATCGAACCTAATCATTTGACTGGCTCTTGTTTTGTTATGCTTGTTGGGGTTTCGAAAAGCAGACCAGTCCTCAGTAATTTGCAGAGGTGTGAGAAAAGCGGCTTTTGAGTGAATCATTCCATCCATCTGCTTGAACCCGTGCGCCCTCAGCGGACGGGCTCGCTTACTCGGCGCTGCTGAAGAACGAGCTGCTCGGCGCCGGGATCGACAAAGTCCAGGACCCCCAGTCTGAAGACCGCCGTTTGCAGCCATCCACTCCCACCAGGAGGAGCCTTTTTAAGGTCAAATGTCACCTAATCCTCTTCATACAAATGTTCTTCAAAAAAAAAAAAAAAAAAAAGCATTTAAGTCGGTGTGGCAAATGAGTGTGTTAATTTTGAGTTCATTTAAAGTTCCTTTAATGCCACAGTTTTTTCTCTCAATGTGGGACAAACTCATTAAATCCCAGCCATTTTCACTGAAGCAATCCCCTTCACTCCCACAGAATATTGTGTTCTATTGTTATAAAAACATGGAACCTACCAAAAGAAAGATTGGTCTCTTTTTTTTTATCAGAAAAAAAAGTATATTTCTATCTGTTCTGTTTTGCAGCAATTAGCATTGGAATATAGCTAAGTTTTATCATTATTCACAAATCAGTTTTGAATTGCGGGGAAATCAGCTTTTTTTTCAACACAGCCCTGGTTGATCTCTTATACTCTGCTCCCACCCGCTGGCCGTTTTTGTAATTACTACCATTGCTTCGCCCATTCTCTGCAATTCAGAGGCTGCATTAAAGCCTTCTGTATGCTCTAGCATAAAAAAAAACATGAAAAAAATATATAGAAATATGTCTTGGGACACTTAAAACATTTCAAAATAAAACATATTTATACGTTTTTGGGAGCAAATGAGTTAATGACCGCCCCTTACTTGGAAAGCCTGTACTGGGGGAAATCCATTCGCAACGCAGCAGACACATCCACATTAAAAAAAATAGCAGTAATAAATGTAATAATAATGCATATATTTGTGGAGATTGGGGTCAAGTTGTAGTTTACAATTTCAAAAATGTGCAGAATTTCACAAGTTACTTCATGTTAACGATTAGATTGCTTCATGTTGAAGATTAGATCGCTCTTAATATGAAAAGGAAACGCACTGCGCTGTCACCCATGTCTTACAAATGCGATTATGCCATCTAGTGGCAGAAAATGACCTCAACACAAAACCATGTCACACTGGTTTTTTTTTTACAGTACAGTACATATTTTTAATTTTAACCTAATTTTATGAATTATGAAATTACTGTATCAATGACTAAAATATGTAGCCATATTTCTGTTAGTCTAACTTTTTTCAATTTTTATGCTAAGAGTATGAAAACTTAGGGAAGAAAAACATTTGATTGTACATTTAGAACAAATACAAATTGCGATTAATTGTGAGTTAACTACTGAAGTCATGCGATTAATTACGAAAAAATGTAATCGCCTGACACCTTTTACTTTTTAAGCTTAACTTGTGTTTTGCTCTTGCAGTATTCTTTGAGTACGAAGCGGTCTCTTGAAGAAGATGGGAACGCGGTCTCGCCTTATTCTTTATCACCCGTCAGTAGCAACAGGTATAATAAATGTGGCCCCTGTGTTTTTTTCTCTCTCTTGTTTTCTTCACGCTTCGGTTGATTTGGATCCTAACTCACCTGCGCTACCCATTTTTGTCTTGCAGCCAGAAACTGCTGCGGTCGCCACGGAAACCCATGCGCAAGATATCCAAAATACCTTTCAAAGTGCTTGACGCGCCCGAGCTTCAGGACGACTTCTACCTCAACCTCGTGGACTGGTCCTCGCTCAACGTGCTCAGCGTGGGACTCGGCACGTGCGTGTACCTGTGGAGCGCCTGCACCAGCCAGGTGTGTGTGTGTGTGTGTGTGTGTGTGTGTGTGTGTGTGTGTGTGTGTGTGTGTGTGTGTGTGTGTGTGTGTGTGTGTGTGTGTGTGTGTGTGTGTGTGTGTGTGTGTGTGTGTGTGTGTGTGTCATGCGTCTCCGATGACGACTGCACATTTTTTTGCTATTGATTTGTGTGCGGGCTTGAACACCGTTCCGGGTTTGTAATTGTGTACAAATGCCACAAGATGGCAGCAGAGCACTTAAAGGGATACTTTGACTCATTGAGCAATTTTCAGCCGTAAAAAGTTATATATTTTGTCCAGAATGAATTTGATAACTTTTAATTATTTTTCTTGTACAATTAACAACTTTAAAAAAAACTAAATGTTCCACTTGCTGTCGACTGAAGATGACATCACCTGTGCTGAGGAAATAGGTAACGACCAATCGGGGCTCAGTTTGCTGACCAAACCCAGAAGACAGGTGAGCCATGATTGGTCGACTCGTGACCTGTTTCCTCAGCACAGCAAGTGGGAAAATTTCGTTTTTAAAGTTATTAATTGTACAAGAAAAATAATGAAGTTATCAAATTAATTTAAATGATTTAAAAATTAAAATAATTTAAAATGAAATGGATCATAAAACAGGCTCATCTAGGGCTGCTCGATTATGAAGACAATTTTATAGTAATAGCAATAACGATTAGGACAATCATTGTTTTTTTTGGTACAAAACAAGAAAATGTTGAAACCTGTAAAAAAAAATATTAAGACCAATTTCTTTGAAACACTATAATTATGCAAGTTCCATTTGGACTAAACAATATCTATTAAAATAGTTATTTTAAAACAAAAAAAGGTGAAAATATATCAATTTATGCAACTCAAAATGAGTATTAATAATCTTTTATTTTTGTTATGATAATGCCGATTTTGTAATTGAATTTTGATGAATTGCACAGCCCGAGGCTCATCAATAGTCTTCGTGAGCATTCTAATAACTCATCTAAATAACACAACCTGGTGGGGTGTGACGCATGGGCAAACAAATAATGCGCTCTCGCACTTTACACAAAACTGTATGAAGTCAATAAACTCCATTTTTGACGTTTACACACAACAATAAATATGAGCGAATTAAGGCAAATAGTAATTGGCATCGGGAGAGAAGCAGAAACACATTTTCCCTTTCCGTGGTGTGTGAGGTGACTTCAAGGACAGCCAACAAAGCACAACATCTGAAGTGTAGATGGGGAAAGAAAAAAAAAACTACCGCGCAACCAAGACAAAATACCAAGATTTCGCCAAATGGCGCCATAGTAACAATTTTATTGCGTTGGCTTGCGCACTAAAACAGCAAAATGATGAGAGCAAATAATGGATGATCGACGTTCCCCCCACAAAAAAAACAAAAACAAAAAACACAGCAAATTTGTGAATGCCAAACTGCGAATATGTTCGGGTTCACAGTCAATTAAGTCATTTGCTCCCAAAAAACGTATAAATACGTTCTATTTTAAATGTTTTACGTGTCCCATAGACGTATTTATGTTTTTATTTTTTTGATGCAGCCTCTGAACTGCAGAGAATGGGCGAAGCAGTGGTAGTAATTTCAAAAACGGCCAGCAGGTAGCAGCAGAGTACGGAAACAGATAGACATATACTTTTTTTTTTCCTGATGAAAGAAGAGAGTCTAATCTTTGTATTTGTAGGTTCCATGTTTTAATGTTAAAATGTGAAGTCATGCGATTAATTACGATTAAAAACTTTAAACGCCTTAACGCCCCGAAATTTTTATTATATTTTAATTCATTCACCACCGTTCACGGCTATAAACATAATTTTTTATTTTTTTTTCACTTTTGTTAACAAGAGTATGAAAACCAAGATTTTTTTTATTGTACATTTTAGAACATATAGAATTTGTGATTAATCGTGAGCTCACTAGTGAAGTCATGTGATTAATTACAATAAAAAAAATATATATATCGCCTCTTGCCCCAAATTTTTAATATATATATTTTTGAATGAGTTAATGATTAGATTTTCAACTTCTCAAAAGTAAATATGATCCGATTTCTGTAGCCCTCCGTAGAAGTGGGCTAATTTGTTTGCGCATTTTCTGAACAGTCGTGTTTTTGAATAAATGGATGGAAATTAAAACAGGTTTTTTAATGCACTTAATTGACAAAAATGATCGACAGATGAATCGAGTCGTAAAATAATAAGTTGCAGCCCTAGTTAATTGAATATGTTTACGGCGGCCATTTTTACAGTAGACTTTCTGTAATGCCTCGACATGTGGGAAAGGCGAGCCCCAGTCAGTGATGCACTTTTCAGACAACTGCTGTCAGCCACAGCTCACACGTAGACTGACTGACATCATGCCATTGACCCATTAGGTCCCGCCTCCTAAAGGCACACGTGTAACGCACAGACGCTACATTATGCAGAAGATTTTCCCGTGGCCTGCTTGCGATGTTTAAAATGTCAAGTTTACAATACGTTTTTCAATTTCAGTTTGAAAAGGATGTCAGAGGGGAAAAACGACAATATTTATCTGTCTTTTTGTCTTCTGATTTTTTTTGTGTCTTTCTTTTTTAGGTGACGCGTCTGTGTGACCTTTCTGTAGAAGGAGACTCTGTAACATCGGTGGGCTGGTCAGAAAGGGTGGGTGTGTGTTCCCCCCTAATAAGTCATTCATATTTCTGTTGTAAGCAACATTGTTGATCGGTCATTCAGTTCATTGTTAATAATTCAGTCAATTGAGGCAAAGTAATACAAGAGCAAGACTGCACGTCAGCTATGACCAAATACATTTCATTCAAGACCCACCCCTCTTTTAAACTTTTTTTTTTTTTTTTTTTTTTTTTTTTTAAAGTCATCTTCAGTGCACATGTTGCTCATACCTTTTGGTCTTGTTTCTAATTTAAGGGCAACCTCGTTGCTGTGGGGACTCACAAAGGCTACGTTCAAATCTGGGATGCCGCCGCAGGGAAGAAGATCTCCGCTCTCGAGGGACACACGGCCAGAGTGGGTGAGTTGAAGAAGCTGTAGTAATTGCCTGGGTGTCCCGCAAGGGTCTGTTTTGGGCCCCGTTTTAGTCTCCATATATATGAAGGTAACAAAAAACAAACAAACAAACTTTCTTTATAATAAAAACATATGGAATATGTTAGTGCAGTTTTTTTTTTTTTTTTTTTAATCAGTAATTGGACGCACGCTTCCCATTCTCCTGCCACAGGTGCGTTGGCCTGGAACGCGGACCAGCTGTCGTCCGGCAGTCGCGATCGGGTAATCCTGCAGCGTGACATCAGAGCCCCGCCTCTCCAGTCTGAACGCCGGCTCCAGGGACACCGGCAGGAAGTGTGCGGTCTGAAGTGGAGCACGGACCATCAGCTGTTAGCATCTGGTGGCAACGATAACAAGGTATGCAGACAATTTATTTGTGTCTGTAGAGAGGGGAGGGGTTGGGGTGGGGGGGGGGCGTCAGACTTGCCACGTCATCGTTATGGTTTCCCTCAGGCGGACGGTTCTGAAGGTGAAACCACATTAAAGGGGATACGTGACTCATGGGGCCATTTTCAGCAGTAAAAAGTTCATATTTTGTCTATAGTGTGATAATCAATACCTTTAAAAACGGATTCTTCCACTTGCTGTCGACTGAAGATGACGTCAGGAAAGTAGGTGACGACCAATCATGGCTCCGTTTGCTGACCAAACCCATAAAACGGGTGAGCCATGATCGGTCGTTACCTACTTCCTCAACATACGTGACGTCATCTTCAGTCGACAGCGAGTGGAAGAATAACTGAATCGCGATTAATGTGTTTGTGCATTGTCGATTTAAAATAATGTCCTGGTTTTTAAAAAAAGAGATGGAAATTCAAACTTTTTTTGTTTGTTATCAGATTCATCGATTAATTGACAGATTAATTGATTACTGAAAAAAATTTGCAGCTCTTTTTGACGCCAATATTAATTTGCTGAAAAAGGGATAAAATCGTCATCAAAGCCAAAATAAGCCCAAGTGGAAGTCAACCTTAAACATTCCTTGTTGACAATAATGTTATATGTGACCTCACTATTCTAAACATGACATTCTGATTAATATTACATTTGTGGAATATGAGTTATGAAGCAAAACCCAGCCATTTTTAGCCATCACAGGGGGCGGCCATTTTGCCACTTGCTGTCGACTGAAGATGACATCACAGAAGCTCAATCACAGCTCAGCTGTTTTCTAAAACGGAACTGTGATTGGTTGTAATGTGATGTCATCTTCAGTCGACAGCAAGTGGCAAAATGGCCGCCCCCTGAGATAAAAAAAAAAAAAAAAACAGCTTGATTTTGCTGCTTAACTCGTATCCCACTAACGCAATATGAACCAGAATAACATATTTAGACTCGTGGGGCCGCATAGAACATATTATTGTCAAGAAATGTTTTTGGGATTGACTTCCTCTTTTTAAATTGCAGATTATTGGTCTATCACTAATAATCGCAAAAAAATCCCAGTCCAGCACACACCTTGATTTTAAGACTGGGTAGCACCATTTTGCGTTTCTGACGTTTGCAGTTGCTTGTGTGGAACCACTCGAGCGTGCTGCCGGTGCAGCAGTACACGGAGCACTTGGCGGCAGTGAAGGCCATCGCCTGGTCCCCCCACCAGCACGGCCTGCTGGCCTCGGGCGGGGGCACCGCCGACCGCTGCATCCGCTTCTGGAACACTCTGACGGGGCAGCCCCTGCAGTGCACCGACACCGGCTCTCAGGTGTGCAACCTGGCCTGGTCTAAGCACACCAACGAACTGGTGAGTCGCATGCAAAAATGCGCACACTTGACGACGGCGACTGGAGGAGCGAGTACAACATTTCAAAATGCCCGATCTTGCTCAAGTACAGTCGCAAATAGGCACGGGCCGATTACTGGTTTGACGGTTTGTCACGGTTATAAAAAAAAAAAAAAAAAAAAAAAGGTTTCAATCACCGCTAATATTGTCTGTCACCAGCAATGAGCACAGCGGACGGCACAATATGATTGGCTGGTAAACAAACCATTTCTTTGAAGTTTATTCTCTACAATTCCTTCTCGACGAGCAGAGAGGGGAGGGGTGAGCAGTTATACGAAGAAGAGGGAGCAAGGCGAACGAGACACTGAGCAGAAAAGTGATGCCAGCGGGTACTAGTCGGTAGGGGTGTGCCCAGAAATCGATTCTCATAAGAATCGCGATTCTCATTTAGTACGATTCAGAATCGATTTTAAAAGTCCCCAAATCGATTTTATTTAAATTATTTTATACAGTCTTGCCTTTGTCTGTGTGTGCCTTTATTTGGAGCGCTGTTCATGTTGTACCCGGTTTGGCCACTGAAGGGCAGTGTGGTTCCACGCGGTCTGATACACTGTTAAGTTGTAGCCACATTAGAGAAAAGAAGGAAAAAGTCACAATCAAGTTATTCCAATAAAATTAGTTTTTTTTGCAGTGTGGAGACGTTCTTTTGAGTGACAAAAGTGCCGCGAGTAGCGCTAATTAGCATCAGCGAGTCAGACTGGAGTAGATCATTACAATTTCCTTGCACGTCTATAGATTGAAGCGAAAATCATTTTGAATCAAAAAGCGTTCTTAATCGATTCTGAATCGAATCGCAGAACCAAAAATCGGAATCGAATCGTGAGACATTTAAAGTTTCCCACCCCTACTAGTTAGCCCAAGGGGAACATGAGTAGGCCGCAGATCTGTTCTTTTAAAAAAAACTTAATGAGACACTGTGACTTACTAAGAAGAATTTTACCATTTATTTATGTATGTATTCATTCATTCATTCACATTTAATATAGTACATATTAGTACATGTTTCTTCTATACCAAAATATGAAATAAAATGAATAATAAATCAACCCTAAAGTCGTATTTCTCCGTCTGTCCTTCGCTGCGACAAAACGGTCCAATTTGACTTTGACCGTGTTGTTGGTTTTCCCTCTCAGGTCAGCACTCATGGATATTCCCAGAACCAAATCCTGGTGTGGAAGTACCCGTCCCTCACTCAAGTGGCCAAACTCACAGGACACTCGTACAGAGTTCTCTACCTGGTCAGCAGTTATTTATTTATTTATTTACACCACGTCTCGTCATTTGCCGTCTCCCGGTAAAAAAAAGATGAATGTCGATACGAGTGAGTTTCCTGCTGATGTGCGTGCAGGCCATGTCCCCCGACGGAGAGGCCATCGTGACGGGGGCGGGAGATGAAACGCTCCGCTTCTGGAACGTCTTCAGCAAGATGAGATCCACTAAGGTACCGTCTTCGGGATTATTTTGTGTTTTTTTTTAGTACTTTCCACTCCAAGACGAGTTAGCTAGCTCACGAGCTAACCAGGGACGTAACGATATCCAAGCATCACGATACGATCAATATCACGATATTGTGGGGAGGTTGGCAATATGAGAAAAGAAAAACCTCACGATACTGTATTAAAAAAAAAAGGGCAATATTGTGTTTTTGTTAGGGGTGTCAAAATAAGTGAGTTAATCGTGAGTTAATTTAAAGTTCTTTTAACGCGCGATTAATGACCGCCCCTTACTCGGAAAAGCCTGTACTGGGGAAATTCCAGTCGCAGACGCGTCAACATTTAGCAATAATAAATGTAATAATAATGCGTATATTTGTGGAGACTGGGGTCAAGTTGTAGTTTACAATTTAAAAAATGTGCAGAATTTCACAAGTGACTTCATGTTAAAGATGAGATACTTCTGAATACGAAAAGAAAAAATGCAATTATGCCACCTAGTGGCAGAAAAATGACCAACACAAATCAATATCACGCTCTCTTTTTACAGTAAAGGACATCTTTATGAAATTACTGTTTACAGGCGTATTTGTTTTATTATTTTCCCCCCACTTTTATGTTAACAACCGTATGAAAACTTATTTTATTGTACATTTAGAACCCTAGAATTTGCGATTTAATCGTGAGTTAACTATTAAAGTCATGTGATTAATTTCGATTACAATTTTTAATCGCCTGACGCTGTGTTCGGCTGCAACGAGCGACAAGTCAGACTTTTTGATGGAGATGTTGAAAAAGATTTGCCGGTATGACTCATTTATGGGAGTAATAACCGGCGCAGTGGCCAAAACATTCCTAATTTAAATTAACCTGCAAAATTAACCACCAGAGGGCGCTAGAACTGCATTGTAATAAGAGGACATGTACTCACGATTGCCTTTTTGTTGTTGTCGTCCTCCTTTTAGGAGTCGGTGTCGGTCCTCAACCTTTTCACCAGGATCCGATAGTGCCACCAGTCGTGACGGAAAAATGGAAATTGTTCTTTGCATGCGTCAAGTTGAGGCTTTAAGTTGTGAACGGTGCGTTCAAGTCATGACCACACGCAGTATTCGGTGATGACAAGCAAAAGAATCCAGTGGACGAATCTTCCGTTTATCCGTCAGTTGTGCAGAACTGCCAAATTTTGCATATGTCCTTTTTAATTGTTGAATAATTTATTTTTGTTTTGTTTTGTGTTTGTACTGCATTTGTTTTGCGTCCGATTCATTCTTTGTGTGATCGCAAATTTTGGTTGCATCTGCGGACTTTGGCGTTTGCGGGTTTTTTTGCGGAAAGACGAGAGAGCGAGCGAGTCCCGCGTGGTGAAATATTTGGGGACCAAAACGAGTTTGCATTGTTTGAGAAAGCGCAACAATGACAAACGGCCACCGAGTGGTTAGCACGAGCAATTAGAGGCTAACGATCAGAACAATGAAACCGCTCGGGTCCGACGCTCCGCTTTGCCAACTTGACATTTGACCTGCGCTCGCATTCAAACGCGCCGGCGCTCGTTTTGTCGAATCGGCGGGAACAATTGCGCATCATCTGCAACCCGTCCCTCCGCTTGATTTGGTTTCTTCCCCCGGTTTCAATTAAGCGAGTGCGCCGCAATCGGTTGGTGTCGTGTTCTTGCTTGCTGACACAAAACCGGAGTGGACAACAAGTTTGAAGTTAAACGCCGCTTCCAACTTTGTTGGATTGATGATGTCAACTTGAACTCACGCGTTGAATGTTAATGTCTATTTCTGTTCTCAGGTAATGGACAATTAAAAACATCATATCTTGTACTTTTGTGTGGCTCTTTTTCATCCTTTATTCTGTCAACAAATTCACTTGAGTTGAATTTTTAGGTGGATTTATTGGCAAATTGTGTCGTCGTTTTTTTTTTGGTTTTTTTTACCTCAGATCTACAAGATGTCCTGTTTCTTGTGGACATAATATCACATTGCAGTGCACTTTACAATTCATTTCAATTAAGCCATTCATGCAAATATGGGATGATGTGTAGACACTATGGAAATATTGTTTTGCTCACACTACTAAAAGTAACTACAGAAATATTTTTCACTCATGTACGCTACTAAATGCTGTCATACCATACAGATTTATTTTTTGTCCATGCACACCACTGAAAGGCTCTCACACGCTAACAAAACATGTCACTTACACGGCCTACTGAGCTGCTCTCACACGTGATAAATTTTTTTTTTTATAGAAAATAATAAATATAAATATTTTCCGCTCACAGTTGCACCAAACATACTATGGTACTTTTTTTTGCTCACACACACATTACAGAATTGTTTTTTGCTGACACACTACTGAAGTGATCTCACACATTATGAAAATATTTTGCGTTCATTTGCATAACAATGATCTCACACACGCACCAAATATTTTTCACACAACTCACCTGCACTACTGAAACGATCTTGCATATTACAGAATGACAGTATTTTTTTCTTACGTAATATTGAAAAGATCTCGCAGGACCGATTCACTGCCCTCCCTCATGCGTTCTACTAAAATGCTCTCATGCTCTCGAGAAATATTTTTTTTGATCTATGCTTACTACTGAAAGGCTCTCGAACACGACCAAAATATTTGTCACTTACGCACCTAACTGAACAACTTCACACACACCAAAAATATTTTTCACTCAGTCTCTACAAACACACTCCGGAACTTTTTTGCTCTCTCTCACCGCACAGGCACACACACTACAGAGATGTTTATTCTCTCACACTTAATGAAAAATTATTGTATATATTATGGGAAAAAAAGTTTTGCTCACGCATCCGCTACAGAATTGTTTTCGCTCACAAGCACTACTGAAATGATCTCACAACACGGAAATATTTCTTTAATGAACACTACTGAAACAATCTCACATACTACAGAAACCTTTTCTCAATATTGAAAAGCTCTCACACAGTTCATTAGTAATTTCTCCCATGCATTCTACTAAAATGTTTGCATACGCTACAGATTTTTTTGTCCACGCACACTACTGAAAGGCTCTCACTCACTACCAAAATATTTGTCACTTACACCCTACTGAACTGCTCTCACACAACTAAATAATTGTTTTCACTCGCAGCCTCTACAAACACACTATGAGGATTTTTTTGCTCACACACACTCACACACTACAGCGATGTTTTTTTTCACTCACTCACTTCTGAAACATTTCCACACATGAAAATAATTTTCACTTACGCACATTACAATGGTCTCACACGTGCTGAAAATATGTTTCATTCACGCACACTACAGAAATGTATTTTCACTCACACACACCACTGAAATGATCTTGAACCCCGAAAATATTTGTCACTCACGCACATTACATTACTGAAGCAATCTCACACAGTAAGGAAATATTTTTCGCTCACGCGTACTACTGAAATGCGATGACACGCTACAAAAATGTTTCACCCTTGCACACTGAAAGGAAATATTTTTTTGCTCATACAAACTACAGAAACTCTCACATATTACATAAATACGTTTTATATTAATACGCTATGGAATTGTTTTCACTCACATGCTCTAAAATGTACAGAAAGAAACTCGACTATTACAGTTTTGTTTTTTCCCGCTTCATAAAAGCAGTTCATTAGGGTATGTGTGAGAGGTTTTGAATTATGAATTATTATTTATTATTATTATTATTATTTATTATTTATTTCCCTCGCTGCTCCTTATGGGAGATTATCATAATTCTTGCATAAAATGGTTGATGAGGCAGCGTTTTCTCCATGGACTTGTTGAAAATGTCTTATTGGCCACCAGAGGGAGACATTTTAATGCCCAATTGAGTGATTGACCGCTATTGCCACACGATCGCGTCCAAACGATCAACCTTAACCAAGTTACTTACAAGGTCAAACCGCGGTTAAACACTTCCGAGGCCCATAATGGCGACTGTCTGGATCTCAGGCCACGAGGGCGGCTCGATGTTGATTCTCCATCCGCGCCACGTTCGCGACCGCCGCAACGCTACGAATGGCTACAAAACATCCTAAGGCCTCACTTTGTCCTTTCTGAAGACAGCAAATTGGCGTCTTCATTGTTTTAATCCAGCATAAAACATAAAACGACCCGAACAACCGACAGCACCAGAAATCTGTCAAGTTGTTTATTAATTTGTCAACCTCTTCGAATTCCAGTCGCAGCGCAGCAGACGCAGACGCGTCAAAATTTAGCAGTAATAAATGGAATAATAATGCATATATTTGTGGAGTCAAGTTGTATTTTACAATTTTTAAAATGTACACATTTGCACAAGTTACTTCATGTTAAAGACGAGATAGCTCTTGTATCAAACAAAAATTGCAGAGCTGTCACCAATGTCTTACAAATGCATTTATGCCATCTAGTGGCAGAAAAATGACCACAAGACAAATCAATATCACTCGTTTTTGATCTTGTTCATTTTAACTCAATTTTATGAATTATTATGAAATTACTGTCAATGACTAAAAGATGCAGCCATATTTCTATTAGTTTAACTTTTCCCCCACTTTTATGGTAATAAGAGTATAAAAACGAAGAAAAAAATATTTTATTGTACACTTCGAACAGATATAAAATTTGCGATTAATTGTGAGTTAACTATTGAAGTCATGCGATTAATTACGATTAAAAATTGTAGTTGTCTGACACACCTAGTTAAAAAAAAAAATAGATCAGCACCATTCATAAATGTTTTCTGATTTTGTGATGAAAAAACACCCAATTTTTCAGGGACGTGTTTTCGTATATTTTTTTGTAAAAATAAAATAAAAAATCCACAATAAATGTAAATGTGCGTCAATAATAAATGGACTTAATCCACATTGTGGGGGTCTGCTGTAAATGTTGAAGTTGTACTATCACCATTCGCCACTAGATGGCAGACTTGGTTGCGCTTGCACCCGCTCTCATCCTGCTAAAAACAGTTGGGTCAAAAATGGACCGATCCTCTATTTGGGCCGAATTGACCCAAGTTTCAGTCAAGAAATTGTATTTCATAAATATTGGTCAGATCCTTTACTTGGGTGAGAAAATTGGGCCGTTTTGTATAACTCTGAAAGTCGGGTCAAATTGACCCATAAAATGGATCGTTCCATTTTTGATCCATAATGGGGGTTATTTTTAACCCAACTTTTTTTTTAGAGTGTACACTAAAATACACGTTTCAATCGATATGTTTTCATATCCACTGCAAACGCACTCTCGTCTCAGGCGTCATTTTAAAACGCGCCGTTGATGCAAAAGAAAGAAAAAAAAAAACGAGTGACGTCACCGCCGTTGCCGATGCCGCCAAATTAAAAGGAAAAAAAAGGGTCATGGAGGAGCCTCGCGCCGATAACAGCATCCAAATAAGACGCGCCGCTGCCCATTATCGCCATCAGACAACAAACGCTGACAATGAGAAAACCGTCATCATCTGCTGCGCCGTGGTGGGCCGTGTTAACATCAAGCTCTGAAAGCAGCGAGGTGGGTGGGGGGGGTGCGGGGCGGGGGGGGGGGGGGGCTCGTTACTATGCATAATCCCACCGCCTGATGTTTCTATCAAGAGGCACAGGGTGTCATGTTCGTGAGACAACTAAAGACCCCCCCCAACCCCCCCCCCCCCCCCCCCCCCTGGTTCCTCCCTTAAGCCTCACTCTTCAGCTTCATTGTGAACTCGCTGGCAGGCCTGTTTCAAAGGAACACGGGTTTTGTCAAAACTAATTTAATTTATTTATTTATTTATTTAGAGCGCTGAATAGAGCACAGAGAAGGTCCCTCGTGTGACTTATTTACAAATACGCTCTCACCCCAGAAGCCCCTTGCATTCATCCAATTGGGGGGGGGGGGAGTTTGGGTTACAGCCCCCACACTTTGTGATGAGCTGTCAATGATGATTTAAATAGCGTTTGTGGAAAAAAGAAAAAAAAGCAGGATTGCAGAGGAGAACTTGTTGATATTGACGAGTTGGGATGTTGTCACGCAAAGCGTACGCACGGAAACGACTTTCTCGGCGTCAAGACTCGTTTTTGGCTGCAGGCCATATTCGACTTTCTCTCGGTGGAGGAGCGCCTTGAGATGCGAGCGACCCCGTGTCTATTTTTTTGCGATGACTTGTGAGCAAAAAAATAGGAGGTACAAGCGCGAGATGGAAATCCTTAAAAAGGAAGCTTCGAGCTATTTACTGCCGTAAACCCCCCCAAAAAATGACCGATTCTTTTGCGTTGTCCGGCTGGGAAACCTCATTTCTCATTAGGCTTTTGAAGTTGGGTTAGGGTTTCAAAGTAAGGTTTAAAATTGTATTAAGGTTCAAAGTAGGCTTTTAGACTAGGGTTAGGGTTTCAAAGTAGTATTATGGTTTTAATGTTGTTTTTTTATTACTTAAATTAGGGGTTTCAAAGTAGGGTTTTAAACTCAGTCCAGTGTTTGAATTAGGGTTTCAAACTATGGTTGGGGTTTCAAATTGGGGGTTTAAACTAGGGTTAGGGTTTCAAAGTAGAGTTTTAAACTAGTATTGGGGTTCAAAATAGGGTTTTAAACTAGGGTTAGGGTTTCAACATACGTTTTCAATATAGGATTTTAAACTTGAGTTAGGGTTTCAAAGTAGGGTTTCAAATGTGGTTAGAGTTCCAAAGTAGGGTTTTAAACTAGGGTTAGGGTTTCAAAGTAGGTGTTTAAAGTAGTATTATGGTTTTAATGTAGGGTCTTTTAAACTTGAGTTAGGGTTTCAAAGTAGGGTTTCAAATGTGGTTAGGGTTCCAAAGTAGGGTTTTAAACTAGGGTTAGGGTTTCAAAGTAGGTGTTTAAAGTAGTATTATGGTTTTAATGTAGGGTCTTTTAAACTTGAGTTAGGGTTCCAACGTAGGGTTTGAAATTTGGTTAGGGTTTCAAAGTAGGGGTTTAAACTAGGGTTAGGGTTTCAAAGTAGGGTTTTAAACTAGTATTAGGATTCAAATTAAGGTCTTAATTAAGGTTGGGATTTCAAAGTGGGCTTTCAATCTATGATTGGGTTTCAAATTAGGGTTTTAATCTAAGGTTAGGGTTTCAACATATGGTTTCAATATAGGGTTTTAAACTTGAGTTAGGGTTTCAAAGTAGGGTTTGAAATGTGGTTAGGGTTCCAAAGTGGGGTTTTAAACTAGGGTTAGGGTTCCAAAGTAGGGTTTCAAACTATGATTACGATTTGAAAGTAGGGTTTTAAACTCAGTCCAGGGTTCGAAAGTAAGGATTTCAAACTGTGGTTATTGGTTAAGGTTTCAAAGTAGGGTTTTAGACCAGGCAGGTGCAGATGGGGAGGCCAAGAGGCATCACGTGGACTGGGTTTACGGAATCCAGACCCAGAAAGTCAAAACCCTGCAACAAGTTGGCTTCAGCCGCAAGTGCCTCTTCTCCTCAGCAGGTGGAGACAAAGCTCATTTTACCTGCCAGGTGAGTAGAAGCACCGGTGGCTAATGTGGCTAATGTGGCTAAGCTAATGTTTGGCAGGATTTTCATCTGATGTCGGTGAGACGGCGGCAGAAGGAACAAAAATGATTAATTTAAATTAATTATAATTGGTCAAGCCAAATTGAAAGGAAACAAACCCATTTAGCAAAAAAACAGGAAGTTGCTTCTTCGTCTTTTTATATTTCATGTGTATGAGGAGAATAAATATTTATATTCTTGGATTTAAGTGGAATAGGCACCTGCGGTACAAAAGTCACGCGACAAGGATGATCGAAAACGCTTGCTGGAATAAAACGGTGTGTGTGTGTGTGTGCGTGTTGAGGATTACAATGCAAATCGTGAGTTCAGCAGGTCCTTGAACGCAGCACACAAAAAGTGCGCCCATTGCATTTAAACGCACACAATAAAAAAAAAAAGTCAGTGCTCTTCAGTATAAAACATGGATGGTTCGACACTTGCAACCAATTGAAAAGCTTATGATAGCGAATACAGTTTTTTTATTATAATTTTTTTTTTCAGATATGCTAACCATTTATGAGCTGTGCTGCCGCCAATATATTTATATGCAAATGTATGCAAAAGGAAATCATTATTCATTTTTGTATGATGCATGAAGTTTAACAAACAATAAACATTGCCAGAGCGTCACTCATAAATGTGCACTGTTTTATTTATAAAAGCAACAATTCTCATTAGATTGTGTGTGTACCTAATAAAGTGTCCGGCCATCGCCTCTGACCCCCCCTTCATGAGGTCATTTGCCCTGGTTAGGACCGCACCCTCAACAGGTCTTTTTTCTTCTTCTTCTTTTTTTTTAAGAAAAAAAAAAGGCTACGTCACTCAAGTGGCCCCGCCCCCTTCTTGTCTTCTGGCGGCAGACATATAAAAACACAGCCTGCCATCCATCTCCCTGCAGCCTTCCCAGTAACAGCTCAGATGTTGTCGAGCGTTTCATCTCAAATACATTAAAAAAAAAGGACAGAAAAGAAAAAAAAAAACCAGCCAGAAGATGGAGGAGGAAAGAAAACGTCGCCCGCCTCTTCCACATGTTGCATCATGTCGCAAATGGTGAGTCGGTCTTCAACTGCCTCGTGTATTGTTGCCATTTCCCCCCCGCCCCCCCCTCCATGTTTGTTTGTTTGCTTGTTTTTACAAAGTATTCTTGTGAAAAAAAAGAAGTATGAATTCCAACCCGAGTATCGATCAGCAAATCAAATGTCAAGCGGCGGGGGTGAAACGTCCGCACGTCGTCAGCTCGCAGGGATTCGAACATAAACAGAAAAAGACAAAACATTCATGTGAACGCTTTTAAACATTCTCTCGGAATAGTGTATTTTTTTTTTTTTTTTTTTCTAAATCCCTGTGAGAAAACTTCCGCGCAGCAACAGGTGGCTCCCCCCACTCCCCCCCCCCCTTTTTTTTTTTCACGATCAGCGGAGGGAAAGTAGGGCGTCATTCAGCACCGCCACATTGGACAGCTCCCAACCAACGCTCCTCCTCCTCCTTTTTTTCCTTTTCAACGCTTTCTCCACATTTATTTTATTTATTTATTTATAGATGAATGTTATTGTTGCTGTTTTTTTCTCCCAAGTGAGCCTCCTCGATACGGTGAACTCTCGTCCCTCATTCCCTTCCAGCCGCCTTCCCACCACACACTAAAGTGTCCCCGGCTTCCCCCCCCCCCCATCACCCCCCCCCCCACCCCTTTTTCCTCCTCTTCCACCGACTCCCAGTCTTGTTGCATAGCTACCAGCTCAGAAACATACTGGATATGCAGGACAATCTGTCCGTCCGTCTCTTCGCAGGGAAGGGAAAAGGCTCTCGAACCTCCGCGGATCCCTATTTGGAGCCTGCTTGTATATAAATGCTCATCTTGTTTATTCCCTCCTCCTCTTTTCTCCTCCTCCGTTTCTCCTTGGCCTCCTGCTTTTTGAGGGCAACAGAAAGGTTGACATTAGAACAACAAAGGAAGGATGGAATGTCAGCAGGCTTCACAGGTAAATTAGTTGGGGAGGGGGCGGAGGTGGGGGGGGGCGGAGGTGGAGGGCCATCGAAAGTTCACAAGCGCGCTTCTGATGTCTGGCTCGGAAGCGCAATCAATTGTGGGATATTTCGCGCGGCGACGACGTGAGGATCGCGTTTTTTTGTCGGCCTCGCGCGACCTGCTGGTTTTGAGGGTTCAGAGCAAAAATGATGACAAATAAAAGGTTCTTGGTGGTCGGACTGGTTCAAAGATTGTGGATTTGTGTCGTTTTATTGGCCGTTGCGGCTTGTTGAGGCGAGATTCAAAAGTCGAGGCGGTTTCAAAAAAGAAAAAGAAAAATTGCAGAGGCTGGTGTTTTAGAAAGACTTGATTGTTTTATTTATTTATTCGTTTTCATTTTGAAAGAAAAACTGCAGAAAACACATTTGAACCAAGGTGTCTTTTAAATGTAAATGTTTCACTGCCATGGACGGCTTTCGACGTCAAAAATTCATTTGAACTCTTTCTATTAGTTTAACATTTTTTCCACTTTTGTTAACAAGAGTATGAAAACCTAGAATTTTTTTTATTGTACATTTACAACAGATATAAAATTTGTGATTAATCACGAGTTAACTATTGAAGTCATGCGATTAATTACAATTAAAACTTTGAATCGCCTGACGACCTCATTTTTAATAATCTTTTCTTTTTTTTGAAAAAAATATTTAAAAAAAAAGAAAAGGTTATTAAAAAAAATTGGGCGTCAGGCGATTGAATTTTTAAATTGTAATTTATCACAAGACTTCAATAGTTAACTCACGATTGATCAAAAATTGTATATGTGGTCTAAATGTACAATTATTTTTTTTCTAGGTTTTCATACTCTTGTCAACAAAAGTGGAAAAAATGTTAAACTCATAGAAATAGTTCCAATGAATTTTTGACGTCTAAAGCCGTCCATGGCAGTGAATGAGTTCAATTTGAGAAATTTAAATGTCAGACAGAGCCCAAACGCAAACAGGAAAAATCCGCTATTAATCAGTGTTCCCATATAATAAGAAAAATAAATCACAAGGTTTTTCCACTGATAAATAAACTGTAAAATGCATGACTCAGGTTTGACCCAAAAAAATCACAAAATGTACATCGACTACAATAATGATCATCTTTTTATTGCCCGTGTATTTCATCTTATTTCACTTTGATGTATTTGTTCTTTTTATTCTGCTAACTGCAAAACGCTAAAAATTCCGTACTCGACGGCGTGCATCTCTGTGAAAATCTCAACCTCAATAAGATCTACTGACTGACGTGTGAACTTTTCCTTTCAGATCGCAAGCGGAGCGAACGCGTTGTCGTTGCTGCTGCCGAGTGGAAGACTAGTGATTTTGTTGCGATGCTCATCAAAAGAACAACAAGTCCCAGTCTGCCTCTCGGCACCGGCCAAAGCTCTTCGGTCGCAGCTCACGTTTCACGCCTCACTTCCTTTTTTTTTTTTTTTTTACGCTCCCCTGAGCCCTCCTTCCTTTTTCCTCACTGTACGAATGGGCCTCGATGGCTGGAAAACGATCGAAGGCTTTGATGGGAACTGACAGAAATACGCACATAAAAAAGGATCAATGCTATTTTAAGACACTGCAATTTGCACTTAAGTCGCAATAATGTCATAGACGTGTTTTTATAACTACTGTATGGTTGACCTTAATAAAGCCCTGTGTAAATCACTCAAGTGTGTTTCTGTGTAAGCCCTACACGTAAACAATCTCCTATTTCCTTGAATCAATGCTCACTAATTATTTTCAAGCCATGAATGGAAAAAAAAAAAAGCACATCATCCTTAGTTGTTCATGTTATTATTTTAAGATATAATTATTTACAAATATGTGATCAAACAATATCTTATTCTCATTCAAGTAAATGATTAATTAAAATATCAATCAAAGTAATAAGTAAGTTGAGTACAGTTATAGAAAGTGAAATGTGATGATGTTATTTCAACTTACTGATTAATTGACTTCCCAAGTCGGAATTCTGGGACTGTTTAATTGAGCACAAAGATTTCCGTTGTCTGATTGCAACTTCTGCCATCTAGTGGAGGAGCTTGTAATTTTTCTGCTTGTCACCATACATGGCTCGAATAGATAGATGAGCAAAGATACGTGTGGAGTAAATAAATAATAACTTTGGGCCAATGTCGGGAATTCACAAATGAATTGTTCCTTCTGAGAGCATTATTTTTTTCTTCTTCCTGTCATTATAGGATGCTGGCATAGATAGATTGTAAACAAAATAATAACTTTTGGACCTGATGATGTTCTCACAGTGGTTTGCATGTTCTCACTGTGCTACCATTTGTTTTCTTCTGGGTCTGGTTTAAAAAAAAATAAAATAATAATAATAATAATAATTTAAAAAAATTATATATATATATATATATATATATATATATATATATATATATAAGATTATTAAAAAATTAGGGTGTCAGTCAAATTTTATATCTGTTCTAAATGTATAATATACATTTTTCTTCTAGGTTTTCATACTCTTGTTAAAAGTGGAAAAAAATGTTACATTAATAGAAAGAGTTCAAATGGGTTTTTGACGTCTATAGCCGTCAATGGCAGCGAATGAGTTAATATGTTCATTCATTTTTTTCTTCATTTGCTTCCTTTTTTATTTTAATGACATATTATTAAATATAACAACGTATTTTACATGATCGTGATATAAGTTATAGAGGGTAGGACTAAATATGTTCTTACTTTTATTTTAGAATTTGTATTGCATTCATATATTCAATAAACCAAACCAAACCAAATATGCAATTGGCTGGCGACCAGTCCGGGGTCCACCTGGCCTCTCACTTAAAAGTCACCTGGGATAGGCTCTTATCGGGTGCGCCGCCTGGCGACCCGTCAGGCTTCCCGTTCCGGACGGGTTGTCGCTGTTTAATGAATTGTGTTGCTCTGTACTGGTGACGTGTGCAATGACAAGACATTAGACAAGAAAATAAATGGATGGATGGAAATTGAGCTGCACAGGAAATAATGCGTGCGATACATCAGGCTTCCCCAGGTTAGGCTGTTCTGTGGCATCGCCTGTTCGGAGAAAAGTAGGTCAATGGCTTCGTGACAAATCGCTTTTTCAGTCACATTCGTCATACGTCACGTGTTTGGCCTTTTTTTTTTTTTTTTTTTAATCACTACAGTATAGTTTATTTACAGTACATGATATATATTTTCCTGGGGATTGTAATGTACTCCCATAATTGCCTACCTTTCAATGCGTGTGACGTTAGTCGAACGCATACTGTGGATTAATAAAACATTGCTGGTGTCGGTTGTGCGAAGCCATTGTATAAAAAGTCATTAACTCATTCACTGCCATTGACGGCTATAGACGTCAAAAAATCATTTGAACTATTTCTATTAGTTTCACATTCTTTTGAGTGTGACAACCTAGAATTTTTTTTATTGTTCATTGAGAACGGATATAAAATTTGTGATTAATCCTGAGTTAACTATTGAAGTCATGCGATTAATTACAATTAAAAAATGTAATCGTCTGACGCCCCTAATTCTTAATAACCTTTCCTTTTCTTTTTCTTTTTTATTAGGGGCATCGGGCGATTTTTTTTTTTTAATTGTTAGTAATCACATGACTTCACTAGTTAACTCAAGATTAATCACAAATTTTACATCTGTTCTAAATGTACAAAACATTTTTTTCTAGGTTTTCATACTCTTGTTAACAAAAGTGGAAAAAAATGTGAAACTAATAGAAATAGTTCAAAAAAAAGAAGAAGAGAAAAAAAAGAAATAGTTCAAATGAATTTTTGACGTCTATAGCCGTCAATGGCAGTGAACGAGTTAAGAAAGTGTTTTGCATGCAACATTCCCTCCCCTGTGTCTTTAATGTATCTATTGCACCATTTTATTTTGGGAATGGAGCCATTTCCTGCTGAGTTTGTGACTTCATATCAGGAAACAAAACATCCATCCATTTTGTGTAGTACCGAAAGTGTCCACATTAGGATCACGGGTGAGCTGACGTTGAGAGGCGGAGCACACCCTGGATGGGTCGCAAGCCAATCACAGGGCACAGCGAGACAGACATTATCTCACATGCACTTTTTTGGGGAACGTGGAACTGCAAGATTGAAATTCCAGGAAATATGCAAAGACACAATCAACAGGCAGTATAATGAAAAAAAAGATTCGAATAAAAAATGAAAGTGAATATGGAAAGCAAAGCTGAGGCGGGTACGAGCAGCAATGTCTACATTTAAATGTGTCAAGACATCAAATCATGAAGAAAACAACAACAATAAAGGCCTTTTATTCAGCTGTTACCAGGATACGTGCATGAGTGACCTGATCCTCGGGCAGCCCCCCCCCCCCCCCCAAACCCCCCCCATCACCACCACTTGGCAAACACAAGCTGCTGGAACAGAAAAGTCACACCCGACTCATTAGTAACATGTTACACCACATGATTTTTAACATCTCCATAAAAAATGATATAACATCATGTGATCTGTCCATTAATAAACATAGCAACTGGCGAGGGCGTACATTTACAAGCGCTGATGTTTTCTTTTCTTTTTTTTTTTTAAAAGAAAAATATGCGACATATTTTTTATGAAAAACACATCATGCTTTGTCTCATCCAGGCGAGTCTACATGTTGAGGGCATGCTGAGTTTTTTTTTTTTTTTTTTTAATACATCAAATCAGTGACTGGCTGATGTTGCTAAGCAACACAAAAGAGTCAAGCACATTGGTTCATTGGCCAATAAGAACGACTGGTAAGTGGTAAGTTTCAAGGTTTTTGAGGGAGGTCGTCTACTCGCCCAAAAAAAAAAAATGGGAAGGAAAAAACATGAACGCGCACAGAAAGACAGAGTGAGAGAAAGCGAGAGAGACAAAAAAATGACCTTCTTTTTTTTTTCTTTTTTTTTCATCTGTGATTGTCTGACAAAAACCTTTGAAAAAGAACATGTTTAGCTTGTTTGTTAAAGGAGTATAAAAGGGCTTCTCAACACAATACTTTGCCACTGCGATTGCGACATTTAGGACGATTGGGATTGGAAAAAACGCCGCCCAACCCGTCATCCGGCCATCTCCACTCGTGCACCGAGCTGCCTTTACAAATAGTCAACAAATCTTCAAAAAAAGAGGCTTCAAACTGTTTCAATGCCATTCGCAGTTTGAGGAGACTGTTAAGCGAAACATTCTTTTTTTTAAGAAAATAAAATTACATTGTGTGTATTTAAAAACCATATAAGCGAGCCTTTCAGTTTGCTAGCTTGATGCTAACACCAAATGCTAACACTACATACACTGAAAAAAAGACTTTCTATTTTCATGTGTCCTGTCTTGTTTGTTATTGACAGACTGCCGGAGACAAGTTCCTCGTATGTTTTTACACATTTGGCCAAATAAAAAGGATTCTGATTCTGAAATAGCATCTATTAAGCAATGTAGCCTATTGATCACAAACAGTGCAGAAACACATAGACGATCAATAGAACATTATTACTCAGTCATATATTCTTTATCCTCAGTCCAATATTATTGAGTGACATTTTTCCTAATTAAATGTTGTTGTTGTTGTTGTTGGCTGGAACGGTTTAACCGCATTTCCATTCACTTTGATGGGAAAAGATGATTTGAGATATGAACGTTTTAAGTTACAAAACGTGGCCATGTAACAACTTAAACTTGCATCTCAAGGCAGCATTTTATTTAGCTCAGTGGTTCACAAATGGTGAATATATTATATCTCCTCACCTGCAAACTGTAAAAAAATTGCGAGTAATTTACAAAAATGTGTGTATAACTGATGCCCATTATAAATGATTTGAGGTATTAATTTTATTTTTTTTAAATAAACAGTGCAAATTTTTTTCTATTAAATTGCCTGTAATAGAAACTCAAAACTTAAATCAGAGTAAAAAACAACAATAAAATATGACAATTTATCAACAACAATTTTTCAGACCCAAGTTGAGTGCACAATTCCATATAGTGAGTCTCGAAGTCACCAAATCACGACATTTACAACACGTATCGTGACGAAAGTGAAGCCACGAAGGGACGAGGCCAGCTGGTCATTTTCAGTATTCCGGTCTTGTCTTCGTTGCTCTGAGGACGGCAATATTGCTTTGATACTAAATGTATTGGAATGACATTTAGTGCAGACAATCGCCATCTGGCGAGGATGAAACCGGATTCCGTTGTTGATCTTTGAAAGCCTTTTTCTTATGCCCCGCTATAAGATTGACATTTGTGCTTTTGAGATGGAGGCCCGCGCACGTATTTGACCGACTTAGTAGTAATAACACGATTGATTCTAAAATGGAGATTGCGTTCCAGCAACACGGAGAGACGACGTGGTTAGCGCGTTATTTTGGCTTTGAATCGACACTTGCATTCCAAAGCCATGCAATTAAAAACTCGAACTCTGTTTTTTTTTAAACTTGTTGGAGGTACTGAACATTTCAAGTATTTTTAAAGCCGTAGGTATCGAGTTTACTGTTGAATAAAATGAGCAGCTTTTTCATCGAATCTGGTTCACCTTGAATTTAAAAATGGTTGTGTTCTTGTATTCAACCCAAAACATTTTTTTTTTGACGATATGTTCTATGCAGCCCCAGTAGGCTAAATACGATATTCTGGTTAATATTACGTTAGTGGAATATGAGTTAAGCAGCAAAATCCAGCCATTTTTAATCCATCTCGGGGGGGCGGCCATTTTGCTCAGATCATCAGCGCAGCCTCAGAAAACAGGTGAGCTGTGATTGGTCGTTGCCCGAGCAACTGTGATGTCATCTTCAGTCGACAGCAAGTGGCAAAATGGCCGCCC